>NC_138207.1:59499907-59597407 GCF_964194415.1 Vipera berus
TAGAAGTCTCGTTAGAGTGATCATATCTAAAAATTAATATTTCATGGTTGTGATTTTTAAATATATTGAGAGATTGAGATTTATTAAATTTATATATATTAACCTTAGCTTTATTGTACTGTAGGAAAACCATACCATCAAATTTCATATGGTTGTCTTCTAATTCTTACTTTTTTTATTTCTCAGCAGCACCCACTCTTTCATCCAAATCAAACAGCTAGCTGCAAAATAAAACTTCAGATTAAGAAATCTTAATTTCTCTGCATCCTGGAGGACTTGGTGTTTAACCTTTGACTTTTTCCTTTGCTATACAAACCTAGAAGTATCTTTCTGCCATTGCTTAAATGGTGCACCCGTTGTAAAATAGTTTTTATGTATTTTTCAAAACCATAATTCTAGGCAGTACATTCGTTTTTATCACAGAGATTCTCCCCAGTAACAATTGTAATCTCTCCCACTTTAAGTTATCCTTCTTGATTTCATTCTATGTCTTAACTTAATTGTTCTGAAATAACATAAGACTTATTAGTCACAATAACACTGTAATTTTATAAGCCACCCTGAGTCAACTTTGTGTGAACTGGGCAGCCAGTTTTTCTTTCTACGACCCTGTTATCCCTTTCATTTGGGTGGAGTCAGGGTGAGTGAATGAAGCTGAGCTTTTACTGGCCGGATGCCCTTCCTGACACCTATGTGGAGTTCGCAGCAGATATTTTCTCTGCGCCCTGATAAAGAAACATTTGTCAATGTCTAGGATTGAACTCTGAACCTTCCAAGTTGGGAGGCGAAGGTCTTGACCTCTAGGCCACCACACTGCTCAAGCTACCATGTGAAGTGAGCAGCCATATATATTTGTTTAATAAATAAATAAATAAATAAATAAATAAATAATAAATAAATAAATAAATAAAATGCCCATGTAATACACTTTTTTCTGTATCTGAATTAGTTTTTTCTACCAGTTTCACTTAATTTATCATTATCATATTCTTTGTTGACACCTTCATTGTTTGGTTATTAATTTTAAAGCCAGCTTATTTATTTATTTACTCATCAAATTTATTAGCCACCCATCTCACAGTTCAAGCAACTCTTATGCCCCAAAGTTTTTTTGTTATTTCTTACAACACAAAGATATCCTCCATACATACGCATACATACATACATACATACACATAATGAGGGATTTGCTTGCCTACAGCCCTTTTCTCTTCCACTTTAATTTTATCTGGCTAGAACTACAATTCTATGCACACTAAGCCTTTATTCATTAGTCCATTATAGCATCACTGAATGGCTTGGCAATCCCATATTGACTGTGTAACATTCTCCAGGCCATGATTTATGCAAATGTATTACATTGTTTCTTATACCACAGGGCACCTGCAGATGCAAAACACATTACACTGTGGATAGTTCATTTTAATGCTCGCAGCTCATTCCATTGCCATGGTGAGAGTGCAGAAATAATAGAAAGATCTGTCTACTTAAATATATCTTTGCAAGTTTAACTTAGATTCTTTTGCAGCTTCTGCAGCTATTGGTTGCATTTTAGTTATGTGTTTATTTTTTGCATTACTTTTTCTTAAAGAAATTCAAAACAATTAATTGAACTACCATTAACTTATGATTATGTCAAAGAAATCAACAGTGATTATCAATTAATAAGACACTTATGTATATATTCCTGTATAAAGCTTTTAATTTTTTCCTATTTAAAATAAAAATATACAGCAGAATCAAAATGTAAAAAATTTAAATCAAAATTTTAACGATCAACAATTAAAAGCAAGGTCAAATTATTTTTTGAAAAACTTATTGAAATGCACAAAATATTAATGTATTATACATTTTGTCAGCTGCATACAACTAGGCAGTCTTTCTCTAAGACTGAATCAAGATTATGCATCTTTCAGCACTAATATATGCCTTTCTAAATTTGGCATCAATAGGAAGGTGGTTGATGCTAGCAGATCCTTCAAATGAAGCTACGTAAGTCTTCTCTGTTCCCATTGTTTTTTGTGTGATTTACTCCCAGATAAATATACTTAATGTAAGAGCTTTATGGGGTGGGCAAACAGTAAGGGGCCATGTAAGAAAAAGTGCATTGCAATGTAATCTCCACCTATTATGTATTTGCCTGAGTTGTCCCACTCAAGTATGAATAGCAATAGCACTTATATATTGTCCCATAATGCTTTACAGTACTCTCTGAGTTGTTTACATAATCAGCATATTGCCTCCAATGATCTGGGTCCTCATTCGGAAGGATGGAAGGCTGAGTCAACCTTGAGCCTGTCAGGATCGAACTCTGGACTGTCCACAGAGTTTGCCTGCAATGCTGCATTCTAACCACTGCACAACCAAGGCTGAAAGTGTTCAACTCACAATTGCAGCACATTAGGGTGGACCAGATTAATAAACCAATGCCATATAGATCTACAACTACTTTTACTGGAACATCTACAGTCTTAGGCTCTTCTCTTTAGTTGCTTAGAATAGACTTAACTCTGCTCATTGCCTTGGTAGCACTTCTTCCTCCTATCCTTCAAGGCCATTCCCTGTGATCTCTGCAGTGATCTCCATTTCATGACTTTGGCATCACTGAGGTTAGGAACAAACACTTACGGTTGGAGTTACAGCAGTGTGGGATTCAAATATGTGAACAACTGCTTCTCTGTGTGGATGCTGCTTCCAAAAGTCCATTCAGGGCCTGGGCAACAAAAAATTAGCTACCAATTTTGCTGAAGTGGTGCAAACTGGCTGAATCCCACCACTGGGTCACAGTATGCCAAGAATTTACTTCTAGAGTAAATTCCACTAACTGCCACATCACTCTGCAAAATAATAAAAAATAAATACTTTTAAGCAATCACACCCTACAAGGCTTTCATATAAACTGATAAATGTCACTTGAATTCTCCATGAGTACTTCTCATTTCTGCACACTGACCAGAAGAAAACAAAATTGTTTTAGCCTTTTCGAAGAGCCAACTTCTACCTCTCGTGATCATCTAGAATAGAACAGAACAGTAAGCTAAGAAGGTAGTTGAAACTAATCCAAGTTTGAATGCTCAGTGGCCGGATCTAAGAACGTTATTTCTCCTGACACTTAAATTCCAACATGAATCTGAAATGTCAAGGATTTTATTATAATTGAACTTGGCTGACAAATCATGGTTTTAATGCCAATTTCCCTATGTTTGTTATCCTTCAAATTAAAAGGGTGCAATCCTACACAGAATTAACTTGTGTAAACTCTATTCCTGATGGATTTAATCCTTAGTAACATCTAAATTGCCAGAATTATTGTCCAGTGGAATCTAAGTAGCACTATTATCAGCACAAATGAATGGAGGCTGGAAGGAGCTGGCATCTAAAAAACAAGGATCAAAGGCACCCCTACTGTTTAACTGATCTGAAAGTGCCTTTCTTTATGCAGTGGAAATAATCAAATATCACATAAACACCTCCAAAAACAGCTAAGAAAGAATTAAAACTTTCAATGGATATGATTAGCATTAAATGTTCAATAAAGAAAAAAGAGGCTGAATTAATATTCTCAGTCATTTTATGTACTACAGTAAAGCCTCACAAACATTTTGATACTGGGATCCCTAAAGCAATAAATGGAACTCTCCTCACCATGAGGAAAACTAATGGTTTCTTAGCTTTGTTTCTTTAGCTTTATTAAAAAACACAAAAGTGCACTATATAACAAGATTTTTAATATTTACATCACAGGAGCCCTCAAATATTACAGTACTACAACTGCCTGCCAGGGAAAGTAGGAGCAGTGCCTAGACTAGAGTGAATCTAGAGAATATTCCTGCTTTATTTGTCTGGTCAGGATTCTAAAATTTCTTCAATCCTCTCTAAGTTGCTTGGATCATTTGAGGGAAGGGTTCCAACCCACTTTTCGAGAAATCAGCGCCATGCCATTTTTCTGAAAGTATTATTGTATATTAATGCTCTCATCAAGCAATCCATCAATGTATTTTTCAGTGACTTGTTCCGCTGTTACAGTGATTGCGGTTATTAAGACTCAGAAGGCAGACTCTCACTTTCTTACTATGCAGATCCTAGGCGTGCTGCACAAAAAATAGGATAGCCTAGATCAGGGCTTTTCAACCTTTTCACCCATTGTACCACTTTTAGGATAAGGCAATGTCCGAGTACCACCAGTTGCCCAGCAAGGTGTCAAAGACCTGACACCCACCCCCCCCCGAAAAAGGAAAAAAAATGATAAAGTACAGGTAGTCCTCGACTTACAACAATTCACCTAGTGACTGTTCATGTCATGTGATTTACATTCGGATGCTTGGCAACCGATTCATATTTATGATGGTCACATTGTTCCAGGGTCATGTGATCGCCTTTTGCAACCTTCTGACAAGCAAAGTTAGTGGGGAAACCATATTCACTTAACCACCATGTTACTAATTTAATCTCTCTCTCCCTCTCTTTCTTTCCTTCTCTCTCTCCCCCTCTCTCTTTCTCTCTCTCCCTCTCTCTATTTCTCTCTCCCTCCCTCCCTTTTTTTCTCTCCCTCTATTTCTCTCTCCATCTCTCTCTCCCTCTATTTCTCTCTCTTTCTCTCCCTCTCTATTTCTCTCTCTCCCTCCCTCTTTCTTTCTCTCTCCTTCTCTTTCTCCCTTTCTCTTTCTCTCCCTCCCTCCCTCTCCCTCTTTCTCTCCCTCTCTATTTCTCTCTTTCTCTCCCTTTCTTTTTCTCTCCCTCCCTTTCTTTCTCTCTCCTTCTCTCTCCCTCTCTCCCTCTCCCTCTCTCTATTTCTCCCTCCCTCCCTCTTTCTCCTTCTCTTTCTCTCCCTCTCTCTATTTCTCTCCCTCTGTCCCTCTGTCCCTCTCTCCCATTGTCCCTTCCTTCTTTCCTTCCTTTCTTCCTTCCCTCCCTGTCCTTTTCTCCATCCCTCCTTCCCTCCCATTGTCATTTCCTTCCTTCCTTCCTTCCTTCCTTCCTTCCTTCCTTCCTTCCTTCCTTCCTTCCTTCCTTCCTTCCTTCTTTCTACATTTTTACCAAGAAACCTGATTCCCACTTAACTCTTTATGAACACCAGATGAAAGTTGGGGAAGATCTATCAACGATACTCAGAGGTTGCCAGCTTTAATAAGCTTTATTCCAGCAACAGAAACACCTCGCATTCACTCACAGTCGACCCATGCGCGACAACAATGCTGCTGTGGACCACGGGGCAGGAAGGCGCCCTTCACATGGGGGGCGATGGAAGACATGCCAAAGCGCCCTTTGCCCCGCTGCCTTCTGCAGATGCGGCCGGAATCCTTGGTGTGGGGAGATCCAGGGCTGAGGTGCACTCGGGGAAGCACACAGCAGCAACTCACAACCAGCTGCCCTTGGGGAATGGAGGCACAAAGCCGGCCAGACAGGGCTCAGAGTGGTTGATCATCCTGGACCACAGCTGCGCTTCCACCTTTCCCAGGGTGGCCCCTGCAGACAGAGTGCAGTGCAGGGAAGATGCACCAAAGCTCGTCCCGGAGCCTCCCACTGCTGGAAGCCTGCAGCGGTGGCATAATGGGGCTTGCAAAAAGCGGGGCGGGCGGTGGCTGCTGCTCACGGTGCCAGCCAAGGGCAAGCAGGGCAAGGCCACTATCAAGCCCCAGGCTCGACAATCAACCGGGGGGGGGAATCCATGCAGCAATTTGGCTACCTGGCCTGCCAGCCACTCATTGCTCCGCCGATCAGGTGGGAGGCTAGACTCCGGATTTGAGCCACTGACCAGAGGAGAGCACCGCTGATCAGATGGGAGGCTGGGACTCTGGATCCGATGCCACTGGCCAGCTGGAAGCCCTGGCAGGTGGTCCCGATGCTGCCAAACAGCTGTCACGACGTCCTCTGCGAAGAAACACAAGCACTCCAAAGGTACGGGTGACCAGGTTTATTACTCACACAGATCAAACCACGGTAAAGTCAGCGTTGAGGCACCCAGCCTCAACGCTCTTTTATCGTGCTGCTACACCCTAACCCCACCCCTTCAAAGCAAACCGGCATCCACCCGCCTCCCCATAAAAGCCCCACCCATCGCCCTGCATAGCCACCACCCACCGTGTGCACCGCTGCGGCCCGCCGAGCCCCCTCCCAGGTAAGGCCTGTCCTTCTGCCCCCATACGCGCCCCAGTCCGTTCTGGCTTTTGCAGGTTCCCCCCCGAGTCCGTCCGAGCACCCAGCGAGAGAGGGAGGCAGCGTGGGTACGGCCACACCCCCGTCTATGGCTGTCAGTGGCGTCGGAAGAGCCAGGGCAGATGCGCCCACCAGCCCGACGGGCGCCCTGGTAGCGGGCGTGCCAGTCAGCTGTGCGGCGGAGCCCCGGCATCTCCCATGGCGACCGGGCGAAGCCACGCCCATCAGCTGGCCGGCGGGAGCCCGACGCCGCGTCCTTCGGCTAGGGATAGGTGGGGCTGGCGGCTCTAACGCCGGTTGCTGCAGCGGTCGGGGACGGCAGGCAAGTGTAGGAGACGGCGGTCTTCTGGGGGAGGGAGGGGCCGCTTCCCCATGTCGGCGGAGGCGTTGTCGAGGCCCGAGCGGGCAGCAGGCCGGTGGGGCTTGACAACAGCCAGGAGCATTGGCAACCTTCTCTTGGGGCCGCCAGTCAGCTGGGAGTGCTGGTGCTTTTGAGCAGGACCGACCTCCCCCTCTCTGCGCTAGAGTGGCACCCGTGGAGGCAGCCAAGGGCAAGCAGGCGAAGGCCACTCCTACTCAAAAGGCAGGGTTTGGCAGCCGGCGAGGTGATTGCGCAGGGCTCTCCTGGACTGGCGGGCCAAATGGGGACCGGCCTCCCCCTCTCCGCATTAGAGTGGCACCCATGGAGGCGGCCAAGGGCAAGCAGGGAAAGGCTGCTTCTGCTCAAAAGGCAGAGTTCGGCGGATGGTGAGGTGCTTGCTTGGGGCTCTCCTGGGGCCTGTGGACAATGGGGGAGGAGCAGGCCGATCGCCTTACCATTTCCTGGGACTCCAACATGCCTTCCCAGCCATGTGTGCCCCGAAGAAGTGCCGATCAGAAGTCAATCTTGTTGCTGCACAATGAGTCCCTGGGGAGGGCGAGGCCTCATTCTGTGCCTGCTTGCACCCTCTATAGGGTTCTTGCAGGCCGCTGCCAAGCAGCATGCTTTCTGGCAGCAAGTGAGCTGGGAAGGAGCAGAGCGTGGGGAGGAGGGAGAAGGAGGCGGGGGGAGATGGGGGGGAGGAAGGCGACGCCGCATACCACCAGCCAGGTGCTTGTGTACCACCAGTAGTACGCGTACCACTGGTTGAAAAGCCCTGGCCTAGATTATTTTTTTAACTGAATAAAATTTATTCCTAATCTTTTTAGCTGTGCTTATTTATGATGGTAATTTCCTTTCAGTGTTTTAGTGGAACATAATTCCTATAATAGGAGAAGGACAAGTTGAAGCTTGCTGCAATGTGCATATAATTAGCCTGCTTTCCCTAATAACAATCTGAAGAATGATTGCAGAATTGTCCATCCCATACTTCGCAATGGACTAAAAAAAAGGCTAGATATTGTGGTAGGGTATCTTCAACAGCCTGTTATTGATAGCCCAAACCTACTCAATATAGAGCGGCATAAGAAAAAGAAAAGTACTGAATTCCAGATCCAGTGACATAGCTGAGCAGCCTAGTAACAAATGCTGAACTCAGCATGGATTGCTTTTTAGAATGCCACTGAATTGATGAGTTCCAGTTGGCTGGTTTTTAACATGTTCTATCAAACATTATTAGCCTTTGCAAGATCACTGAAAATGCTAATCCATACTGAGCTCAGTACTCCATCTTCCACTTGCTTTTCATTAACTTTTTTAACCTTCTAAGCTACTGCCTATAGAAATTCAGCTTTCTTTTCTGAGAAATGTCTTCAAGTTCCTAATTTTTGTATCAAGTGCATAGGCTTGAGAACAATGTTCTCTGTAAATTGTGCTTCATTTGTTGATGTGTGCTTAACTTCTGTTGCACTCAATGTAGCTCATGAAGTCAGACTACTGAATATATATACATATTAATATTTTGTAATGAATATGGATCGTCATGGATTAGCCTGGGCTAATGAAGCCAAGCATGCAGAGACAGGAATATAGTGGTGTGATAAATGAATACAATTTCCAAAATGAAAACATTGTGCATTGTTATTTATTCTTGGAAGAATGAGAAATGCAGGTAAGTGGTGTCTGCTCTGGACATTTTGTTGTTTCAGAGAAATCAACTGAAATTCCAGGAGGTTTTCATTTGACCCAAGAGCTAACTCCCACAGGTGTACAAGTAGCTACATTGGTCTTAGAGGAATCTGATAGCTCAAGAAAGTATAGGAAAAGAAAGCAGAGAATCCACACACAAAAAGCACCTGAAGAATTCCAGAGAAAAGAGATCATGAAATTAAAAGAATAAAATAGAGGTAACACTTACCTTTCTTTTTGACTATCTCCATTGAAGAAGCTCACTTTTGCTAGTTTCAGTTCATCTGTCAATGCTGCTAACCTTGGATGTTTTTGCATTGACGACAGATGGAAATGCAGCCATTTTCTTCTTTTTGCTTTTAGAGTTAGACGATGCTGGGGAGAGGGGGGGAATGTGCATGGGAGTCTAGCTAGACATAATATCACTGAATCTAGTGTGAGAACCAAGGTTGCTGAAATAAGAGATGATAAAGAACTGGCAGGCTGGAGAGCTGGAGGGGAAGCCCAAGCTTTAAACTAATTGGGGAATGTGATTTATGACTGTTAACTGGGGGAGGGAATTGTGCTTTGATACTATGGGCTCAGGGAAGGGGAACTCACTTTTTGGCTCCGATTATGTTTGTGCCGATGCTTCACAAATAAAGATTCTTTAAGTAAACAATGCCGCAAAGTTTTTTTGAAGAGTTTCATCTGTCGGAACCATAACATCATCTTTCTTATCCAGAACACCAATCTGGTTGCCTCAGTATATTTCCTTTGAATCTTTTCATACAAAAAAGACTATCACACATCTTCTCATTCAGTTCCATTTATTTGTATGCTTGTTTATTTAAACTTGAGTCGGCATTTGTTAACTTCATAAAGTATTTTACTGTCTTATTCAAAGTCCCAAGCTTGAGCAATCGCAGGCTGTTTTATAATGAAATATTGAAAGAGTGCTTATTTATTTATGGGACACATTTTATTGAACTAATAAGGAGGACTTTCAGATACACTTGTGTCATAAAAATTGCAAGTCTTTGTAGATAAAACAGATATTGGGGTTTAAAGTTACTAACAACAAATTTGACCTCTTTTTCTCCCGTACAACCAATAGGGTAGTTTATCCTTTAGATTTGTGCTTGTTTGATCTACCAGAATATGTTGATTCAATTATTGCCTTCATTTCCATCCTGGATGGCTATAAAATAATACTTAATCAAAAGCCTATAGTCCTGCCTTGCTCTCTCTTAGTCCTTTCTTTGTCCTGTTTTAAATCTTACTACTTCCTTGATTTACCCAGCAGAGTCAATACTTTACAAATAGGGGAAATTGTACTGTCAACTGCTGGTCATATCCATATTATTTCAACTGTTAGGCTTTCTGATAGCAGGTCATTAATTATTATCACAAAATAGGATTGCAGTTTGTGCAATGGCTTCCAATTCCAATCCAATCCCAAATTCAGACCAATAAGATCAAAGAGTGAAGATCTCTAAGACATTAGAATGTTAATGTATAGAGGTAGCCAGAAAGTGCCCAAGTATGCAGTATATTATATTTTGGGTTTTGCTTTTCACATATGATCCATGTAGTGTAAACATACTAGCTTTAAATCTTAAGCACAGTGGATGCTCTTTTACTGTTTTGTTTTAAAACCAACAATTTATTAATTACAGGGAATTTTATTAATGGATTCTGAATTAATAAAACAAAACAAATGGAAAAAAAGCTTTCCTGTATGATTTTACCTGTTTTGCCAGGAAACAAACGTTTGCCAGCTATAACATGAAGCTACAATATTCATATCATCGATAAAAATTTCATAATCTTTGGTTCTCATTAAGACTTTATGTCAAAATAAAGGAACAAGTGATTAATCTCCCATTGCCCAGTACACTCACACAGAGAGGGCCTCCTCAGGGTGCCGTCGGCTAGACAATGTCGGCTGGCGACCCCCCGGGGGGGCCTTCTCTGTGGGAGTGCCAGCCCTATGGAACCAGCTCCCCCATGAGCTTCGGATGGCCCCGGATCTCCGGTCCTTTCGCTGCGGCCTTAAAACACTTCTTTTCCATCAGGCTGACCTGGACTGACGACAGGGATTTTAAAATGTTTTTTTAATTTTTAACTTCAATTTTAATTTATTCTATTGGGGCTGTTAATTTAATTCTTTTTAACTTTTGTATAGTTGTATTTTATTGTTGTTAGCCGCCCTGAGTCCTTCGGGAGATAGGGCGGCATATAAGTCCCAATAATAAATAAATAAATAATTTTATGTTTATGTTGGCTTTTATAAAACTTTGCAAATAAGGGACACAAGTACATCTGTGTAACCTACATTACAATCTTTCAGGTTAGATCTAGCCCTGCCATTAGGCAAAGTGATTCAACTATTGACAGCAAACGTGTACGTCGCAAGAATGATAATTAACTGATCGTTATTTTCCCAGACTTTTATAACCATAGGTGGGCAATGGACTGCATTTGTCGCTTTAATATCCATTCCAGTGGACTCTTCTGTGTTGGACTGCAGCTCCATTTTCTTATTTCTTTTCTTTTCTTTACAACATATCTGACTTTGCTTCCTCATTCAGTCTATTATACTATTATTTGGAGGAATCATACATCTACAAATTGCTTCTATAAATTTAATTGCATAAGTTTGAATTGATTGGGTCCATTTTTCATTCCTTTAGATTAAACTGCTAGAGCAAGAAGGCAGTTTTCCATAAACAAGTTGTTTTGAGACAGCCTTTTTAAATGTGCCAAGTTTATTTCTTCATTATTTTGCTCCCGTTCCTACCTTTCTGAAAGAGCTCAGTGTGGCTTATACGAGCCCACAGCCATTTTATTTTTATATTACTTGGTAAGCAGCTGAATATATATAGCCTTCACCTCGTTGTGTTTTTGTTTTTGTGTTGTTGTTTTCGTTTGTTTGTTTTTGGCTCAGCAGATACCAGACAGCAGTAACCCAGCATCTTTAAACATTTATTGGTACCTTGAATGTCTAACCTGTCTTTTCACAGACTAAAAAATGAATTCTCAAGAAGGTGAAGAGCAAAAGATGCAAATAAAACGCAAGGTCATAATTAAAAATAGAAAAGGCACTTTGTTTTGTTTGCTTATTTATTAAAATATGTCATCCAAGTCCATAATACTCCTGGCAGTATGCAATATTAAAAGTAATAAAAGCATTAAAAACAAGACAATAACCGTATTCTCTCCAGAAAAAGCAATTCCTACTAATTGATAAGATCCTATACAAGGCTCAATATGGACCATTACCCAAGGCTGATGGATCAGGAGGTTTTCAGGGACTTCTTAAACACCATCAGGGTGGGAGCCAGGTTCTGCAACTGAAAATGCACTCTTTTTGAGTCCCACAGATGACATTGTTTAATCAATGGGATTCATTCTGCCTGATCATATAGACTCGAGACCAGGGGTGTCAAACTGCTGGCCCGTGAGCTGGATGTGTCATGCCAAAACGGTGCCCACCCCATTGCCAGCAATGGGAAAAAAGTCACAATACATCTCGACACGTCACGTGACATTGCAAGTTTGACACCCGTGGCCTAGACAATGACCTAGAAGATTCCTCCACCATTATGAGGCCCTCACAGATGGACTTTGCAATACTTGCAAATACCGTAGTTTTTCAAGTACTGTTGCACTGGCTAATCAGCATGGGTTTTCTTATATTTTATTTTTTCTTTGTTAAATGTATTACTAATACATTTGCCATAAGCCTTAATTTTCCAGAAAAAGCCTCCCAGGACTGGCAGGAGAGCATTGGATACATTGTAGATAACTGTTTCATTTTTAGCTGTTCTCAAGCCCTCATGAACAAAGCAAATATTCAAGCTCAAACTTGGGAAGCTCTGAGAACGTGTCCTACCATACCTGTTTTGATGTTTTTCCTTTGCAAATGTTTCTTTTACTTTTACTCAGAACACAATGCTCTTTTCTATGGCTATGCTCACATATTATTGATCACCATCAATGATTTGGATGAGGGGATATATGGAGAACTCATCAAATATGCAGATGACACCAAGCTGGCAGGACTAGCCAACACTCCAGTATATAGGTCTAAGATATAGAAGGAGCTTGACAGACTTGAACATTGAGTGCTATCTAACAAAATGAAATTCATTGGTGAGAAAGTTAAGTTCTATACTTAGGTAAGAAAAACCAAATGCACAGATACAGTATAGTAGTAACTGTGAGAGGGATCTTGGAATCCTAGTGGACAATCACTTCAATATGAGCCAGCATCATGCTGCAGCTGCCAAAAAAGCCAACACAATTCTTTGCTGCATTAACAGAAGGATAGAATCAAGATTAATACCACTTTATAATGCCTTGGTAAGACCACACTTGGAATACTGCATCCAATTTTGCTTATCACGATGTAGAAAAATACGTTGTGACTCTAGAAAGAGTACAGAGAAGAGCAACAAAGATGATCTGGAGACTGGAGGCTAAAACTTATAAAGAATGGTTGCTGGAATTGGGTATGTCTAGTTTAATGAGAAGAAGGACTAGGGCTGACATGACAGCAATCTTCCAGTATCTCAGGGGTTGCCACAAAGAAGAGGAGTCAAACTATTCTCCAAAGCACCTAAAGGCGGGACAAGAAGCAGTGGATGAAAACTAATCAAGGAGAGAAGCAACCTAGAACTAAGAAAAAATTTCCTGACAGTTAGAACAATTAATCAGTGGAGCAACTTAGCTTCAGAAGTTGTGAATGCTCCAACACTGGAAGTTTTTAAGAAGAGATTGGACCATTTGTCTGAAATGGTTTAGGGATTCCTACCTGAGCAGGGGCTTGGACTAGAGGACCTTCCAACTCTGTTATTCTATTCTGTTCTGCTCTGTTCCGTTCTGTTCTGTGCTTTAGTTTTTCTGATGTAACTGAACAGATGACCATTTCTAAACCAATCAATTTTTGCTTTAAAATTATTTGTTGTGCTAACTATAAAATAAATATAAGCCATTTTTCTGGGTTCCCCCTTTTCATAGGGAGACCCCACTATATCAGAGTACTCTAGTAACTTGCTTTTAAATGATCTGCCGACTCAGTTGCTTATTGAAAAAGGTAAAATGAGGCAGAACCTAGGGCCAGATTTGGCCAACAATTAATAGCTCTGACTATTGCAGGAGGTGTGAGTTTTGTCTCTTTTGTTCTTTGTTCACTATAACTACTTCTGCATCTACAGAATCCAGATATGATTTGCCTCAAATGTGAGATTGCTTCTCATAATTAATTAATTAATTAATTAATTAATTTAAGGCTTCAAGCTTCCATGGTACCTAAGGGAAGATCAATATTAAAATGGAATCCAGGATGGATCCAAAAAAATCACAATCTACTTTGCATAAATTGTTGTTTTTTAAATAAGCAAGTCTTTAGAAAAATGTCATTGCTAAAGAAGAGTGCTTCTTCCTCTTTTTTAAAAAAAAAAGCTTTACGATTGTTGAAATACCACCTGCACAATTTAATTACTGGGATGAGCATATCAATGAATCAAATATAGAAAATGTCATTGAAACATGTTTTGGTTACAGGTGGGTAAAACCAACAGGATTTGTGGAAGGAGCAGTTAACAATGAACGGGATTAAATGGGTGCTATATTCCATATATTCTGACCATAGAATCTAGCCACACTGTAATGCTGAAACTCCAAGCCAGAAAGGATCATAAAAACGAACCAAACTAGAGTCACAAATATACAGACTTTTGCAAAATGACTGAAACATTGTTGAATAAACTGTGAACAAATATTTCAGAATATGTGATTTTGTTTATATCAATCTTGGAACAAGCAGTTTGACATAAGAATAGTTTACAGCTTTGGAGACAGTAAAAGTATGCCTTACTAATTTAAATAAATTCAAGTCTTCAGGGGCAAATATATTACGTCCTAGGGAACCGAAGGAAGTAGCAGAAATGATTGCAGAGCCATTAAATGTATATTTTTGGGGAATCCATGGAGAACTAGTGAGCTCCCAGAAGTCTGAAAGAGCAAAAGTCATGACCTTCTTCAAACAGGGGAAAACTCAGAACATTAAAGATATTTTATCTTGTTTTGGCCTATTCAGTAAGATCCCTAAGCATATTATTAAATAGTATACATGAGAGTGGTCCCAAAGGTGCTTTTTCAAAAGACAACAGGACTTTCTTTGTTTTTTTCTTGAAGACATTTCGTTTCTCATCCAAGAGGTTTCTCCAGTGAATGGCACAACACCATACCACTTTTGTCATTTTGATGACAGGATCAGATCTGTGGACAGATCCTGTGTCTCCACTGTATACTAACACTGCATGCAGTCTCAGAATACAGCTCATTACATACATTACATCTGTTCACCAAGGAAGTACAGGTGGTTGTTGACTTACAAGACTTCATTTAGTGACCATTCAAAATTACAACAGCACTGAAAAAAATGACTTATGACCATTTTTTCACACTTATGCCCATTACAGCATGCCTGTGGCCATGTGATCAAAATTCAAATGCTTAGTAACTGGTTCATATTTATGATGGTTGCCATGTCCCAGGGTGGGGGTGGGGGGTGTCATGTGGTCAACTCTTGCGACCTTCTCACCAGCAAAGTCAGTGGGGAAGCTGGATTCACTTAACAACCAGATTACTAACTTAACAACTGCATTGATTCACTTAACAACTGTGGTACGAAAGGTGATCAAATGGGGCAAAACTCACTTAACAAATGTCTCACTTAGCAACATAAATTTTGGGCTCAATTGTGGTCGTAAGTGGAAGACTACCTGTACGCCCAACTTTGAGAGAATAAGAGGCTTGGCTGAAGTGTGAACAAAAATTTTGTTTTAGGAATTAAAATGTTAACACACAAAAAGCTAAAACTGCAGTGAAGACTCATCGCACTTACTAGCCGTAGAATAGAAATTAACATTTAGAGGGTGGGTGGGGGAGCACCGAAAAGGAAAAGGAGGATAAAACGGTACAGACGCTTTGAGAGAATATCATAGCTGACTGCAGTTTTGCCAAGCTGCAGCACAGCTTTGCCGTGGTCTATGTTCCAGTTTTTGCTGGTTTCATTTATTGTAGCTCAGACATGTCAAACACAAGGCTCGGGGGCCAGATCCGGCCCGCGAAGTGGTTTCATGTGGCCCGCGAAGCCTTCCTTGAAACAGTGAGGGAACGGCCCCCACTGCCTTGGCCCTGGCCCAGAGACCCTCCTTCTGCCAGAGACCCTCAGATCTGTCCCACTCCTGCCCAGGCCCCCATAGGCCCCCTTGATGCGAACGATGTAGAGCTGGCCACACCCACCCAGGCCATACGCACTCTAGCCACGTCCACCCAGTAGGCCACACCCACCCCGGCCACATCCACCTGGCCCCCTGAGGGCAACCACAATGCTGATGCGGCCCTCAATGAAATTGAGTTTGACACCCCTGTTGTAGCTATTGGCCATTGAGAAATTTATTACTCTGGGTTGTTTTCAAAAAAGGTGTTCTAAATCTGTCTTCATTTAAGTTGTTTTTCTCTCTTCTTCAGTCAATTTTACGCTGTGCTGTAACAAAACTTTATTCCTGTTGTATGAAATGAAATAGGTACCTTTTTTTAAAAAAAATTCTATCATTCATCGTCTTCCCAAACAAAGATTCTCGCAGACTTTTATGCCTACTTTTCTCCATGTTAAAAATGTTTCTCTAATTCAAGCACTTGCTTCTTGTCTTAAAACTTGTTTACAAACATGATCTGTCTTCTCATCTCATAATTTATTTTTGTAGGAAAGTTTCTACCCGTGACTACTCTAGTGAATTTAGCATACACAGAGGATTTCTGATGTGTCGGCTAAACTGGACGTTTATGCAGGACAAATGATATGAAGTGGACATACTTCAGGCCTCTTTGTATAAAAAACATTTCCAACCCCTGTATATTTTCCCCCTAAATAAGTGGGCTCCAGTGCTATATTACTTATGTTTATTTCATATTTTAAAAGAGATATCTGAAATACCTAATTAAATATTCTATCAAAAAACCTTCAGAATATTTTTTAATTAAAATAAACTTTTCCATAAATCTTCCTTTAATTTAAGATCAGTCATTTGTCATATTTTGGCTGAAGATATAAATCTATCATTTACTAAATGATCTAATGTACCTATCAGAGTATCCTATAAAATTTGCACAAATATAAATATTTCTGTTCAATATTCTGTTTTATACACAGAATACACACACACATATACATTAAGCACTAACACATACACATGTACACATACATGCACACAAACTCACAGACAAATGCACAAACACACATTTAGGAATAAGCATTGCAGTTAAGTAAATTATCTAGGCCTTTAATTTATCCAAATAAAGGAAAAAATATATAAGTTTTCAATTTTTTTATCATAGGATATTGCTATAATTCTGGAAAAAAATTCAGTTATTTTTCCCCCAAATAAATCATTTAAGACTTTTGTTGTTGTTGGGCTTCGATCATACAAAATCAGTACACACACACACACACACACACACACACACACACACACACACACACACACACACACAAATATGCAGGGTTTTTTTTTTGTCATAGAACACCCAGAATGGAGTTCCGGTGCCTTTTTTGGATGGAACCTTGTAGGGTAGGCAAGGCGGGTTGTATGACATGTGTGAGTTCCGGCACCTTTTTTTTAAAGAAAAAAAGCACTGCATATATGTAATATGTATCATGCACTGTGAGCAATACAAGTTTGGTCACTTAGCAGTTTCATTAACACAGTTCCACATCCAGTCTACCAGTGCCCATTTATTTCACATATAGTTGCCCTCACCCTTGAGCTTGGGGAAGTATTAGCTAAGTCCTTTAGGACATTTTTAATATAGGATTTTAAAAATACTCCATGTCTCTGTTCTAGTTTTACGTATCAATGGCTGTTCTTCCAGGAAAAAAATCATAATTGCATATATGAAATATGTACTGTACGTACTTAAAAATTCAACCACTGTTTCCTACATAGTGATGGAATATAAGAAAACTAAATTATATTGAGTCAGTACATACCGCTCTACTGTTTATTGTCTGTTCAGCAGGCTGGACAAGCAGGCTGGGAATTATGCATGTTGAGATTATTTATTGTGGAAAACAAATATATTAAATAATACTTGTTTCTTTCATATTTTCATTTGGAGTACATCACCGTACATGCCAGGAACTGAACCTGGGATTTTGCCTATACAAAATAACAATTCAGTACCATTCTTGCCACATGAACTGCTTGATGAAAGAACAGAATAAGAACTGTTGAAACACAAGAAAAGGCCTACCACCCAGGATGCTTTTTTAAATTTGATTTTCTTTTTTACATTATTATAACAGAAGCAATACTTTACATTATTTTAACGCAGTTATATTTACATAGCATTGACTAGAGACTATTAACACTCTAATATTTAGATAACTTCAATTTTTAAAGAAAAAGAAAATAAGAGTTTTATATCAATATGAACTATGATTTGAAATGTTGATCTTAATAAGCATCCAAAACTATAACATTAACAAATAACTGTAAATTGCATCAAAATATTTGGTATGAAGTTTTTTTTTATTTTAAGCTGAATATGTAATACTAAGGTCTCTGTTGTATTTATTATTGTTTGTACACATCAAAGGGGAAAAAAAGAAAGCAAAGGAAACCACCACACAAGAATCTAAGAGATAAAAAAGGCTATTTATTTTCTAACTTACCCTTTTTTGTTTCCCTACCAAATTGTAGCATTTGCAAACTTTAAGCCCAATTAGAAGCCAAAGTGTAAGAGTTTACATTTGCTGTGCTGCATAACAGATTGTACGTATGGGAACCAGTTTTGCTTAAATTCTGTTAAACCTCTGTTGTAAACAGATATTTTTAATTTTGCCACTCCTGAATATTCTCCAAGTTTACTTTCCCAATCTGATATTGTTGGAATTATGTCTTTCTTCTGGTGTTAGCCAACATTTATTTTTGGTGCCATGAGATGTATCTCAGTAAATTAGGTTATTATTGATGTGTTCACAGATTATACCTCAGAAACTTTATGGTATCATTTCAAATTTAATTTTTAGTGTATCTAAAAGACTAGGATTTTGTTCAAGGTAAGTTAATACTATTAATGTTACCATGCACTGTGTGGCTTTAAATTACAAGAAGGCATTTTATTAATCTTTTGGGACATTTACCATTGGCATACCCATTTAGTTTAATGAGTGGAAATGTCAGCTTTCTATGTGGAATGAAATTGGCCCAATAAAGCAAAATTTGGTGGCTTGTAAAAGGTTGAATTATTTTTAAGAAGTTGTCAAACAAGGTGGAAAAATTTACATTTGGAGTTTAATATGGATATTTACTTGAAACAAATTAAAGTTGAAACTTTGTCAGTGAGCAGATTACTTTTAATTTACCTTTAAGTTAAACTCAATTTAATAAATAGATCTGATTAAACCTCATACTGTAGGTCTACCTTTACATCTGGACCAATACATAATTAATAAAAAGGTAAAGGTTCCCCTGCACATGCGTGCTAGTCGTTTCCAACTCTAGGGGCCGGTGCTCATCTCTGTTTCAAAGCCGAAGAGCCAGCGTTTGTCCAAGGACGTCTCCGTGGTCATGTGGCCGGCATGAGTAGATGCCAAAGGCGCACGGAACGCTGTTACCTTCCCACCGTAGTGGTCCCTATTTTTCTACTTGCATTTTTACGTGCTTTCGAACTGCTAGGTTGGCAGAAGCTGGGAACGAGTAACAGGCGCTCACTCTGCTACGCGGCACTCGGGATTCAACCCGCCAAACTGCCGACCTTCTGATCAACAAGCTCAGCGTCCTAACCCACTGAGCCACCACGTCCCTTACATAATTAATATCTATATATTATTAATAATAATACCTCCAAATCACAAGACATTGGCTTTATTCATTCTTCCCCTCTGCAGTTTGAATATAAAGTATAAAAGACTTAAAAAAGATTTTTGTAGACATTCTAGCCTTTGAACTACCCAAAGAACTGAAACAACAAAGTTTTGCTGTTGGGCAAGCTTGCACGCCAGCTGCCTTTCTTTACTCTTGCTTTGCCTCTTTTTAACCTCACACCCCACCTTCTGTAAGGGAAGGCAAAAGGCTGGCTCGCCCTCTCGTGAAAGATGGCCTCCATGTTTATGTGTCTCCCACCGCCATCATCCACACCACATGGTCCGACCCAGCCAATCAAGCCACACTCTGGCTGTAGTGCTCCAGCACTTCATGGCTCCTCCTAGAGGAGGCAGACAGCACTGGAGGGGACCCCTCTCACACCGTAAAGCCAGCAGGGCATTTTCAAAAACAAATGAGGATAGGAAGGGAAACTATAAGAAAAGACTGCAACTCTGAAAAATCCATCGGAAAAAATGTGTGTTCTATGTGCATTCCATTCTGGTGCATTCTATGACAAAAAACGCCCTGGTAATATATGTTCATCATGATTTGATTGTATTTTACTGTATTCATCCTATTTGATAGCCAATGCTATATCTTGTGCTAATGATTTTCACAATTTAAATATGTGTTGGTCGCGCTGGTGAATGATCTCTGGTGGGCTCAGGACAGGGGTTGTTCCTCTGTCCTAGTCCTATTAGACCTCTCAGCGGCTTTCGATACCATCGACCATGGTATCTTACTGCGGCGTCTCAGGGGGTTGGGAGTGGGGGGCACTGTTCTTCAGTGGTTCTCCTCCTACCTCCTGGGACGTTCACAGTCGGTGCTGGCAGGAGGGCAGAGGTCAGCCTCGAGGCCTCTCGTTTGTGGAGTTCCTCAGGGGTCGGTCCTCTCGCCTCTCCTGTTCAACATCTATATGAAGCTGCTGGGTGAGATCATTCATGGTTTTGGAGTTGGGTATCATCAGTATGCTGATGATACCCAGCTTTTCATCTCTACCCCAAACCACCCCAGTGATGCCCTCGATGTGATGTCCCGTTGCCTGGAGGTGGTTCGGGTCTGGATGGGGAGGAACAGGCTTCGGCTCAATCCTGACAAGTCTGAGTGGTTGTACGTGCCGGAATCTCGGGAAATTCAGGCCATTCCATCTTTAACCATGGGGGGTGTTACCCCCCGTATATAGGGCTCGCAACTTGGGTGTCCTCCTGGATTCACAGCTCAGTTTGGAAGATCATATTGGAGCTGTGACCAGGGGGGCTTTTGCCCAGGTTCGCCTGGTGTGCCAGTTGCGACCCTATCTGGACCGGGATGCCCTGCGTACAGTCACTCATGCGCTCGTGACCTCTTGCATAGACTACTGCAATGCTCTGTACATGGGGCTGCCCTTGAGGACCACTCAGAGGCTTCAGCTGGTGCAGAATGCAGCCGCGCGAGTTGTGATGGGGGTCTCCCGATACTCCCATGTAACACCTCTACTCTGCGAGCTGCATTGGCTTCCAGTTGCCCTCCGGGTGAGATTCAAGGTGCTGATGATTACCTATAAGGCCCCAAATGGCATGGGTCTGAATTACTTACAAGAGCACCTGCTGCCGGCGTCAACTTCCCTTCGTCCTGTGCGCTCCCACAGAGAGGGCCTCCTCAGGGTGCCGTCGGTCAGAGAGTGTCGGCTAGCGGCCCCCAGGGGAGAGCATTCTCTGTGGGCGTGCCTGCCCTCTGGAATCAATTACCGGTTGAGCTCCACTCTTTCCGCCGTGATCTGAAAACTTACTTATTTGAACAAGCCGGCCTGGTCTAATTGGTTTGGGGTATTTTTAATTTGTAATTTGTAATTATTTATTGTTAGGGCTAGAATTGATTTAATCTTATTTTTAATTTTTGTATCTTGTATTTTTATTGCCCTGTACACCGCCCTGAGTCCTTCGGGAGAAGGACGGTATAGAAATTAAATAAATAAATAAATAAATAAATAAATAAATAAATAAATAAATAAATAAATATTTGTCTTCAGTGAAGAGGAACTTTCTTTCTACTTCATGAGGCAACCTGTTCCAATGTTTGACAGTTCCTGACTTTATTAAATTATGCCTAACATTTAATTTTAATGCACTTGTCTGAAATTTCAACATATTTTAAGATATTTGTTTATATGTTTGAATATTGTTATCATACCTCTCTTCTACCTTCTTTCCTACAGAATAAATGTAATCAGTTTCTTTAAGCATATGACTTCACTTCCTAATCCTTTATCATTTTGTTAGCCCTCTTCTGAACTTGTTCCAATTTGTTGTTCCAGTTTTAGATTGCAGTGCTCAGAGCTGACAACAATATTCAAGTGCATTGTGACTACAGATATAAAATGCCAGAGAGAGAACTTTAGAAAAACTATACAGAACCAGTTATAAAAACAAAAGCATGTATTAAGCCCTGGAAACAAAGGCAATACAAGAAAAAGTTTACACTAAACTCTATCTAATTCACTGGAATATAAGACGGACGAAAGGAGAATACAGTCAGACTTTCAAGAGTCTGTTACTATAACAGTTGGTTAGAAAGTTGGTTTGGTCTGGTAGTTAGAACCCAGGACACTGTGAGTTCTAGTCCTGGGTGACTTTGGGCCAGTCATTCTCTCTGAGCTCTGTACACCCACAGGGTTGTTGTTGTGGGGAAGATAGGAGAAAGGAGTATTATATACATTTACCACCTTGAGCTACTTATAATGCAATAAAGATAGAATAAAAAATGTGAAAAATAAATATATAAATAACCAGGGCTTTTTTTTCTCATAGAACGCTCAGAACGGAGTTCCGGCACCTTTTTTGGATGGAATCTTGTAGGATAGGCAAGGCGGGTTGTATGACATGTGTGAGTTCCGGCACCTTTTTCTTTTACAAAAAAAGCACTGTAAATAACTCTGTTGAATCATTTTATGAGGTCAAAATATATCTATCATCACCATTTTCCTACCTTTAAAGGTAAAGGGGGCTATGGTTCATCAGGCATAACTTTGTGATAAATCCATGCTGGTTCTTGCTAATTGTTGCTTTATGTTTAATGCAACAATTATGTCTATGGAAATTCTCAGCCATCCAGATCATGGCTGTCCCAAAAGTGCTTTTTGCATTGTGCCATTAACCACTCTCCTTTCTCAGGTGTGTGCAATATCACAACACATTTATGAGAAGGATGCTTTGGCACAATCATGTGATGCTACTTTCATCATCTGACCCTTTGATGGTTGCCTCTGAGCAGAGATTTAAAACTTTTTCCAGGCTGAGCTACATTTAGTGCATTTTGTTCTGAGTAGCTTGCTGAGGTTATATTCTGGAAAAAATAAAATAAAATAAAACAAAAACCAAATTGGAAATTAAAGTAATATTTTCTTATATTTTGGCAAGTAGTGATTTATTAGCTTCAACTATAGCTTCTGATTCTGCCTTGTCCAAATGAATCTGTTTATAACTTGATGCAATGAGACATAGATTGTAGCTGGAAAAACACTACTTCCTTTGGCCTAGTCTTGTTCATATCAGAAAATAAGAAGGCAGGAAAATATGTTTAAGTGTCGGAATAAAGCAGTCTTGTTTAAAAAGTTCTAGCCATCACTTAACCTTATGACCCAATTGAATGTAGCGGAAAAGTCCCAAATTATCTTCAGGGAAGGGAGTTCTATTTGGATTATTTATTTATTTATATTAATCAAATTTATATAGCAACCTATTTCATGGAAAGTGGCCCTGAGTGGTGCACAATACATTATATGGATTAAGAGTTAAACTTTTCTCTAACTAGCTGCTCTAGAGTCTGCTTAGGCTGTCCACCTTGACCAACAGATTTGGGGTTTCTTCTTCACATCACAATATTCTTGGCTATTTTTATGGGAATAGTGTTAGGATGTAATTTTTTTCTTTATCAGTTGCTTTTCTCCTAGCACTGGGTGGCTTCTGTCTTAGTAAATGTTCTTGTCATTAGCTGTAACATCTGTACAGGTTTAAAACTATCTAGCTCAGTTTGGCATACATTATAGTTCAAATACAAGTTTAAGATATGACACTATCCTCTTTGATTTTTTTCAAACGATTTAAGAGATTCATGAATCAATGCTTCCATTTTATATTTCTTTTCTTCCTTCACTGGTTTACATTTCATTGTGCAACTGAAGAGAGATATTCTCTGACAACGTAATGTTAAAGAAGGATATTGCTCTGTTCTAAAGTTTCAACATGACACCTTCAGTGAGTATCTTTCTTTTATTACCCAATGAAATGTAAACAACAGCTAAGGAAGAAAGGAAACACAACATGAGGGAATTGATTGATGAATTTCTTCTATCCTTTGATAGAATCAAAGAGAATGTAATTTTCCCTTTTCCCTGTCCTCCTCCTCCTCTTTCTCTGCTGTATGTTTCACAGAAGGTATACAGCAACTGAGAAGGGATTAAAAAACAACAACCTATGGTTAGAATTATTATTCACCAGTGGTAAATGTAGAAAGTAGGTAGAAGACATATTGCCTTAAAGCTAGAATAAAGTATTAAAAGAACCTACCTAGCTCTAAATAATGAATTAAGTAAAATATAGCTGTATGTCTAGTGTTAGTTGTATCTTCTGCCTGTACAATTTGACAGGATTCAGAAAGTTTCTTTATCTTTGCTGTGATGCCTAAGAGAATATTCCCACAAAATCCATAAACGGACTATGGAAATTTTAAAAAACAGAATGTACTTTGATTTCATTCTGCTGCAGCTCAGAGTATAGTAATATTTTATCATTTGTTCTCCCTATGTTTCCTTCATTTACTCCAGGCAGAGATCTAGGAAAACATAGTATAAATCTTACGAGAAATTGCATAGTTTGCTCTAGGGGCTAAGGTAACCAGGTATGGTTACAAAGATCTGGATGAACACTAGATGGAAGAAAAGGAAAAAAAGGTCATGCAATGGTCATCTAGATTTTTGTTGTATGAATTCTTTAGATATACCCAGAGATACTGGTATAAATTCATTTTTCTGACCTCACTCATAATCCATAACTTTTACAACTTTTAAAATTTATTACATGAAATACGAACAGAATAGAAATGGAATGCAAGCAAAATTATTACAGTACAATGTCATATTTAGTACAATATAATATTTATCATTATAGATATAATAAATGGTACCAATTAACAAAACTGATGCTGAGATTATCGTTAAATGCCTAAAATGCCTAACAGATACAATTCTTTTCCTGAATTTAAAGAACACCATGGTAAAATGGCCACTTCATAACTAGCATTTGTTGGCTTTTTGTGGAAGATCAGTCCATGAAACTGAATGAGTTTTGTAATGTATTGGCCATAACTGTTTTAAATCACTTGCTTAATGTCTGATCACTTGGTTAATATTTGACCTAGATTTCTGTGTTATGTAATGGTTGCTGCTACTGAAAGCCTGACTTGCTGTCTCCAGGCTGATAATTAGGTTCTGGGCGGGAAACTGTTACTTTGAAGATATAACAAGTTTATTATTGATTGTTTTATTCTTGGTAGTAATTTTTCTTTTGTTATTTGTTATGTTCTGTTTGTTACACTTTCTTATTTGTTGTGTTATTTGTTGCATATTGTATTTGATTTAGCTATCCAGAATATGTGATGTGGGCGGCATATAAATCTAGTAAAGAAATAAAATATAAATAGCATCCTGATCCAACCAGAAATAATCCACAAATGCCACCAGAAAGAGTTTCATATAATCAGCTTCCTCCAGAACCCTCTAAACAATATTCCCTAAAAAGGGAAGAAGGATGAAAATTATCTAATACTTTTGAGTTCAGTGATGACTTCTTGAGGAGCTGACAGATCATTACCATGTTTTTGTTCAGATGTGGAGAATATGTTTACGATGTGCTATTAAAAATGCCTGTTCCACACCCAATGGTGACTGAACTTAATATTTCCAGTTGTTAATAATTATAATTGTCATTGTGACAAGAATGCCTCTACCATTCTACTGGGTGATCACTTTTCAGAAACCCCCAAGAAGATGGCAAAAACTCTGTCAATTGTTATAGTTTCCTGAAGTCACTTTCATGCTATTAATTGTTAGTTGTTAATTATCTGAGGATTTTCTTGCATTTTTAAAATCTTTTAATGTATTTACTGTATTGTTATTCTTTTTCTTGCATCTGGTTCCAGACTGAAAATAAACTTTGAATAATTGATGCCCCAAAGATAATACAGCCAGAACATTTCAATTAAAAATAGTTCTTTGAAATAATACTTTTCAATGAAAACTTCATAAACTACTGTGCACAAAAGTTCTAATTGCTAAAAAAATAAATAAAAGCAGATGACTTGTGGGAGACCTTTGCATTCACAACCAAGGAGCTTTACCAGATATACAGTACATTTATCTACCTATTTAGGTCTGCTTTCAGAAACAGAAAAATAAAAATCTAATAAATACCATGGTAACAATAATATACAAAGCAGCTGCTTCCCCCAATCTGATCGAAAAACATTCTCAGTAGTCCCACTCAAACACATCTATATGTTGCCAAGTTGGAGAAAGATGTCAATTTTTCTGCTAGATAAAGTAAGTCTTATATTCACAGTGAAAGTAAGTCTTATATTCACAGCTCCCATGTTTCCTAAAGACCGTGTTCACTCTATGGGAACATTTAAATAAATTAAACAAAAGCATTGCTAATTTTTTAGATTTTAACTGCCTTTCTGCAATCTGCTAAGTCTCAAAACACCTAACAAGGTTAGCACTAATCAAACTTAGGATTTTTTGCAACTTCTTTTTGTTTTTGCAAGGTCTTTGACTGACCTGGTTATACATATTGCATGAATAAAGCCATTCCTTCCCATGCAACTATGAGATCACATGGCTGGTTTGTTTTGGGCTTGTTGTATGTATGACCTATTATGTCTCAACATTGTGGGTGAATGTAATGTAATGTAATGATTTGATTAGCAAGCCATGATTAATAGAAATTGATTTGCATATTATGTATGAATGCATGAAGACATTCCTCAAATATTTTACCCTTTATTATTATGATTAATTATAATAATTTGCATTTTACTACAATTAATTTGAAAAGACCTCTGAACAGAAGCCATTTAAGTATCCAATAATAATTATCTCCCTGCAGAAATGTTGCAAAGATTATTGAAATATTAAATGTCTTGCTACAAAAAAATAGCCTAATAATGGTAGTCCTTGATTTATGGCCAAAAGTGAGCCCAAAATTGCTTTTGCTAAGCGAGACACTGTTCAGTGAGTTTTGCCCCATTTTACGACCTTTCTTGCCTCAGTTGTTAAGTGAATGACTGCAGTTGTCAGGTTAATAAATTGGTTGTTAAACGAATCTGGCTTCCCATTGACTGCTTGTCAGAAAATTGCAAAAAGCGATCCCTGGGATAATGCAACCCTCATAAAAATGGGTTAGTTGCCAAGCATCTGAATTTTGATCATGTGACCATGGGGATGCTGCCACGGTTGTAAGTGTGAAAAATGATCATAAGTCACTTTTTTCAGTGCTGTGACTTTGAATGGTCACTAAATGAGCTATTGTAAACCAAGGACTACCTGTATGTGTTATATGTACATAATATGTACTATGTATATTTGGGGAACGAGTTCTACAATAAAGGAAACAAGTCAATAAGATTCATAGTCCGTGTATTAAAATGTCATTGTTCTCTTTTCTACTTTCCTTTTTCCTTCTAACTGAAGCACGTTCTAGAATGTGAATCAAAGATGTTGGAGTATTTGGCAGCTATGAGGCAATTGCTAATAGATTAGTGACCCTTTCTCCCCTGTGCTAAAATAAGAAATTATGGCTGTCAACTTGTTCCAAGATGGAGTATTTTGACTCATGCCAACAAGACAGAAAAGCCCCAATCTGTTGTTGAGGCATTTTAAAGCTCAGCTAAGGCCACAGGTGCCTTTCCTAATGATTGCTATTCACAGAGCATTACAGAGAACTGGATTAGATGTCAGCTTGTCTCATTATAAGAAAATGCTGAGATATCTCCTATGAATACGCTGGCAATATTCAAATTAGACAGTTGCACACAGCATCAGGAGAATATGCAAGGAAGCCAAAGAACTTGCATCATTAGATATTTCAGGATTCGCCATCTATACCCGTAAGCATTCACTACAGACACATCATCCATAAATACGTAGAAAAAGAATTGCCATAAGGTCATACCAGCAATAGATTTTTGTCTCTGTGTGTGTGATTTTTTAAGTAGGGATTTTTGGAGAGATCACCCTACCTTAGCCACAGAATTTTATGAGGAGCTGGAGAGCTCTTGGTAGACTTTTATTTTCTTCATCTTTTTTTCTCACTAGGTGAAAAAAAAAGTAAAGTAAAGAAGACTTCTCAATGTCTTTTGGCTGATAGTGCAAATGGAACACAGCAGCATGTTTAAAACCAAAGAAGCAACAATCACAGCGGTGCATTTGCTATTAAAGGTTTCTGCTGATCAGCAAGACTCACAAGAGAGATTTGAGGAAATCTAGCATGGACCTCAATCCTCCTTGTCATGTTGCCCAGTCACAACAAATAATATACATTCCTGTGATTTTCCTTAACATGTTGAATAATAAAAATAAAAACTTATAGTGGATAGCTATAAAAGCCTGCTTTTTTGATTTTATGTTAATCTCTGGAAAGAATGGGAAGGGGAAATGGCCAATTAAAACCTGAAATAACAAACTAATGATAGATCTGTCATTAGTTTATTATTTCAGATTTCAATTGGCCATTTTTCTGAACTTTGAATACAGACACAAAAAGCACATTTGGATAATTGACTGAGGACCATGTAAAAAAATCTGCATTTCAATAATGTTTTTAACGCCTTTTTCTTTTTGTATAATATTAATATTATAAAAACTGTAAATTACCTTGGAGGTCTGAAGCCTTTCTAAATGATAAAGGTATAGAAGCAAGGAAAAGAAATCAAAGGCACTGTCTTTAGTGTGAAAGCCAAGGAGAAATACACATAAAATACATTTTGAGACCTGCTTCCCTCATCTATATTGAAACAGCATAAACTGGTAAATATTTAATTGCTTCTGAGTTTTTTAGGCTACATTCATTATAAAATTCATGATTAAATGATGTCTCACTACTCAGTTAATAATAAAAGGTTAACCAAAGTCACAGTAAGGTTCAGTCCATCAAGAAAAGAAGAAAATGTACCACATACTCAGCAGCTTATTGTTATCTTAAAATGAAGAAGCAATTTCCTCAAACGAGCAGACATTACTGAAATAAAAACTCTCCCAACTTTGAATCTGAACAAAGCCAAAGAACTGTGAACTAAGAACTTTACATTTAAATACTGCAAATTTTACTGTATATTGTCAGCAGGTAAGGAGATGAAAGCATGCTGGTAACTATTCTAGAAGCTCAGTAAAATACTTTAAAATGCAACTATTTGAGAAAGGACATATTTGTAAAATGCCTTTGTGCGGGAGAGTTTAATGGCTTTGAAAATGTTTTATGTTTATTTGTTTGTGAAATGCACACTGTGCCAAATGGGGTTAATAGCCCTTAGATTCTGTTTAGATTCAGATGATAGGATTTAAAATCTGGGTAGAGATTTTACTGGTTGGACAACCTTCTTTTCAGGATAAATAAAAAACAGAGTTGCATTTTCCTATTGCAAGGCATCTGCAGTTTCATTATTGGAAGATACTGGCAAGCGCAGTTAGCCCTTGACTTACAACAGCTCATTGAACTTACAATGGCACTAAAAAAATGATGTATGACCTTTTTTCACACTTACGACTGTTGCAGCATCCTCATAGTTCAAAATTCAAGTCAATGGGAAAGTCAGATTCACTTAACAACCATGTTATTAACTTAACAACTTCCTTCCTTCCTCATCAGCATCAGCTCTTGGATAAAGAGAACTAGCTTATGTGCTCTAGTCTATGTTGAACTGGCAGTCTATAGGAACCCACATACATGGACTAAATGAAAGTATATAATGTTAACAGTCCTGGCTTGTACTGGGAAGGAATGAATCACTACTAAGTGTGATGAATTGCAATCTTTATATATTTCCGAAGAAATGTCCAGTTAAATTCAATAGAGTTTACCTCTAGATAACTGCGTACTTGAATCTAGCTTTAACTGTGGGACAACTCCATTATTCAAACATAGAAATATGAAATATATTTCATTTATATTTTGTTTTTAGGTAGGTGTAAATTATGGAGGTTTGGTGACAGTGAAAATGAATCTGACCGTTGATGGCTGACCTTTTCTCTTGACTAAAATGCTAGTGTTGTCAAATAACAGCTGTAACCATCTGACCACAACCTCTTTGCACTCTCTGTTAGGACTTCCTATACTCCCTCTGGTTTCCCTGCAGAGAATGAGTTTTACGTTCAAGACTTTGAATGTGTCTGCGGTACTATTGATTTTTAAATACAGTTTACTTGTCTAAAGAATCTTGAAGCATATTGTGAAAACCAGCTTGGCCAAGAAGGAAACATGTCAAACTTTGGCCTGCAGAAACTCATGGGATCTCTGTAAAATCGGGGATGTCAGCAGTAGCTGCAAAAATGGGCATGGCAGTACAAATTGCATGCCTTTACCACTTTCTGACCTCTATGTAGCTAACTGTGCCACGAGACCTGGGTGGCTTCAAGACATTCAGCCTAGTTTTGTTTATTTGATTGTACTAGTAGAGTGTGCCATCAAATGAGAGATAACGTGAATGACTCCAGGTGCTGTACATAAATGATTTTGCATTTGCAAATTTCTTGTACTAAGCTTAGACAATATGTACATTTATGAAGTTAACAGACAATGACTATCTATATTTATATGACATCTATATCTATACAATCTATCTATAACAATGCAGAGGCTAGGCTGTGGATATACCTGGAGTAGTGGGGTCTTGACAGAAACTACTACAGGTAATAATATTTTCCTGACATGTATTTTGGAATAGGCCACCTCTGTGTACCATCTTTGGCCAGTCCTCTCTAGTGTAGAAGAGGTCTAATGTGTATGAATATATATGTACAATGGGAAACAATTTGGTGGTTTGTATTGTTTCTATAATAAGAGCAGCCACAGAAATGATACAGTAAGAGCAATTGCAAGTCATAATTATCTCCTACATGCTTCTATCATATGTGTGTTGGTGAGCGTGTTTGCATGTCTTGTTAATTTCCTTATACTGGACCTGAAATGAAAAAAAATTGCTCCTCACATATAAAACTACAAAATGAATTTATTTGATCTTGCCTCTTTCTTTTGCTTGAATTAGTTCTGAACTACAGACCATAACTAAATAGGATGGTACAGTGTTAACTTTTGACACAGGCAGATCTAATTTTTGAAAACAGACTCTGATGTATAGTGTGAATAAAAATAGTGATTATTTATTTGAGAGATTCTTTTTCTGGAGGGCATTTTGCTTTGAACAGTAAAACTAAAACAGGAGGTAAGTAAGATTAAATGTGTATTTGAATATAGACAGATCTTGGGTAGCAGCTGCATAATTACAAAAAATAAGCATTTATTTCCCAGGACAAGCAGTCACTATGTTTATCGTAGCAGTTCAACACATCTTACATTTCATTAGTTCCAACAGGTCCTGAGGTGCTGGTAAAGTAGTTGCACAGTATTTGTTTATGTGACTTCAGAAAGAAAATGGATGGAGGTACCATTATCCCTACCACTAGTAGCATTAAGATAAATGTGGAATGGCAGTTTTTCATTTATTACAAATTAGTAGACTTCAAGGATTGTTTCATTTTGAAAGGTTGAGAGGAAATTCAAATTAAAATGCTGGGATGAATGATGCATTAGAACTGTATAAGATAGGGGTCAGCTGAGCTTATTTAAGAATAGCTCTCCAAAGCTGGAACACATGTTCTTTCCCGTGGCCTGCCAGCTTTGAAATATCATCCTTTCCTTTTTTAAATGTGCAGCATGCTTAGGAGGAGAAAAGAACTTGGTGATAACACTCAGTGACAAATCCAAGGCTAAAGCAGGTAGGCTTGAGAAAGCCCTTTTATATACCGTATATACTTGAGTATAAGCCGAATTTTTCAGCCCACTTTTTGGGCTGAAAAATCCACTTCGGCTTATACTCCAGTGAACAAAAAAAAAGAACTTCCACCCCCCAGTTTGGAGAGCTGCTGCTTTCGTCAAACATGGACGAAGGCAGCAGCTCTCCAAACGGGCAGCGGCGGTTTGGAGAGCTGCGCGCGCAGCTCTGCCGCCACCTCTGCAAGCCTCCGCTGAGAGAATGGGGCGCTGGAAGCTTGCCACCCATTTTCTCGGCGAAGACTTCTTTCGGGGGATCCAGCCTCTGCCGCCCCCTTCTCTCAGCTGCCCAGCTGAGAGAAGGGGGTGACAGAGGCTGGATCCCCCGAAAGAAGTCTCCGCTGAGACGAGAGAACGAGGCGTTGGAGCGCTCCGCGAAGTATGGGGCGGGGAAGCTTGCCGCCCATTCTCTCAGCGGCGAAGACTTCTTTCGGGGGATCCAGCCTCTGCCCCCCCTTCTCTCAGCTGCCCAGCTGAGAGAAGGGGGTGACAGAGGCTGGATCCCCCGAAAGAATTCTCCACCAAGATGAGAGAACAGGGTGGCAAGCCGCCGAGAGAATGGGGCAGTGGAGCACTCCGCCGAGAGAATGGGGCGGCTTGCTGTTTTCTTGGTGCAGCACAGCAGAGGCTGGATCTCCCGAAAGACGTCTCTGCTGAGATGAGAGAACGGGGTGGGAAGCTGCCGAGAGAATGGGGCGGCTTGCTGTTTTCTCGGTGCAGCACGGCAGAGGCTGGATCTCCCGAAAGACGTCTCTGCTGAGATGAGAGAACGGGGTGGCAAGCTGCCGAGAGAATGGGGCGGCTTGCTGTTTTCTCGGTGCAGCACGGCAGAGGCTGGATCTCCCGAAAGACGTCTCTGCTGAGATGAGAGAACGGGGTGGCAAGCTGCCAAGAGAATGGGGCGGCTTGCTGTTTTCTCGGTGCAGCACGGCAGAGGCTGGATCTCCCGAAAGACGTCTCTGCTGAGATGAGAGAACGGGGTGGCAAGCTGCCGAGAGAATGGGGCAGTGGAGCGCTCCACCGAGAGAATGGGGCGGCTTGCTGTTTTCTCGGTGCAGCACGGCAGAGGCTGGATCTCCCGAAAGACGTCTCTGCTGAGATGAGAGAACGGGGTGGCAAGCTGCCGAGAGAATGGGGCGGCTTGCTGTTTTCTCGGTGCAGCACGGCAGAGGCTGGATCTCCCGAAAGACGTCTCTGCTGAGATGAGAGAACGGGGTGGCAAGCTGCCGAGAGAATGGGGCAGTGGAGCGCTCCGCTGAGAGAATGGGGTGGTGGAGGCTTGCCGCCCATTCTCTCGGCAGAGACTTCTTTCGCGAGATCCAGCCTCTGCCGTGCTGCACCGAGAGAACAGCAGGCCGCCCCATTCTCTCGGCGGCTTGCCACCCCGTTCTCTCATCTCAGCAGAGACGTCTTTCGGGGGATCCAGCCTCCAGCTGCTGCATTTCCCAGCCTCGGCTTATACTCGAGTCAATAAGTTTTTCCAGTTTTTTGGGGTAAAATTAGGGGTCTCGGCTTTTACTCGAGTCGGCTTATACTCAAGTATATACAGTATTTGAGATTCGTATACTTTATTGGACTATGTGGAGCATGGAGGGAAAGCTGGATGAATACAAACACAATGATAAAATATAAAGCCAGAGTAAATTGTTACTGCCAAACCAAATTTAGCAGTCTGTTTTTTTCTTCATTGGTAAGAATATCTATTCTTAAGCGCTAATATTCCCCAATACGTTTTTCAAGGTGGTGGAAGTATATATATCAAATGGAGCACCATCTTTTTTCAAATACTAGATTTATTTATATTCATGTGGGACAACCATTTTATTCCCCTGTGGCTTAATTTTATTCAGTCACTCATGAGTAACTCTGTCAGCACAGTCCACTATACATAAATCTTACACTGTAAAGAAATTTAGAATTTAAATTCCCTTGACAATTAAAGAAAGACACAATGACGGGAATTTGCTGTATATATGTTACAAAGTGTTGAGAGTGATAAATGTATTCATTGTGACATACCAAAGTATGACAACTTGTGTCCAGAAACATGGAAATATCAAATGATAGCCAGAATTTGGTGTCAGGGTAATAATCTGTCTTTGTAAAAAATGAATATTCAGTCTTTCTTCACTGACAGTTAGAATGTTCTCATTTATGAATTCTTGAGTTGCAAAAGTTTAATGTTATATAAAGGATATGGATTGTGACAGTCAAAGGAGGACCACGTTTCCATGATACCTTTCACCAAAATATTTTTTTCTGCTTGTTAGAAATTATCAACTGACATATTAGTGAGGTACCATTATATAAGTTCTGAAACCAAAGAATCAGGGATGGAATATTCTCTATATTTATGTAATTATCTTCACTACCCCTCATTCTTATTATTTGAAGATAATTGTGGTCCAGAGATAGAAAAATTTTATAATATTTCCCTTCAGCTACTTTATTTATTTTTTATTTTACTTATAATATTTACTTTTTGTACTGTTGGTATACAGTATTGTTTTATTTATTTATTTAATTAACATTTTGTTTATACTTTCAATGTTTATTTCTTCATATCAAGAAAGTATATATAATAAATTACAATGTTGCAATAAAGTTAATCATGGTTTATTAGGTTGGGAGTTAACTTTGCACTTAGACTTTTTTTTTTGTTGTTCTCTGCCAAATTTTCATCTGGACAATATAGCTACAGTTTAATCCGTAAACTCACAGGTATGCACGATCTGATTTTAATTTTGTAGGCTCATATGAATTATTGTGTTTTGCTTTCTTTATAAAATATCATATTCTATTACCAGAATTTGTTTTTAACCTCATAATCAGAAGTATAATTATTTGGGGGATTGATATAACTACATAAGTATTTGGCCAGTATCTTTTCAGGGAGAGAATAATTTCAATGGAATAAGTTTTCCTTGGGCTACCAGATCTAGATTGCAGACATCTATGATCACCAAATGACAATAATCGCTTTCTAGTCTCTTCAGTGCCATGTAGTAGCTTTCTGTATTTTTGCAGTCCACATCTGACTGTGAAACCCATAAAGTTCTTTTATCCATGTTGAACAAAAAAGATTTATCTGCTAATATTTCTACTGTGCAACAGTGTGAAAGTGAACCCAGATTTCCCCCTGGATAAAAGTTGGTATCCCTATTCTTTGCCTCATGAAGTTCTAATTGTGGAAGAAAAATAGAAATGTTAATTGTGTATGTCATTTTGAACAGGATGGAAGATACTATGCTGATGGATATAAATGGTACTGGGATTAGATTTTAACCTACTATCTGACTTTTTTCAGTCATGAAGCTCTATTAACCCAATTATTATCAGTCTAATTCATCTAATTGAACTGAGTATAATGTTGTGTGGACAAAAAAGAAATCCATAGCTCCTGGTTGGAATTTTTTTTGAAAAAGGGTCTACAGATAAATATAGTAAATGTCTAAAAACTCATAAACTTTATACTATGTGCCAACTCCCTCATGCTCTATGCATCCAGGGTAAAGATGCCCCACTTCCAAGATTCCTAACATTCCTAATATTTTTGTGAGAAATGACTTACATAAGGATGGACATGGATGAGTGAAAGTCTTATTCATGCATTTGTTCTTGGCAGATGCAATCTGAAACCAAATAAAATACAATCTCAAGCTACATTCTCAAATCAATGTTTGCACTAAATTGTGTCTCTAATCAGACCCATAGCAGCCATCAGCCCCTCTTCTGAAAAAAAAATTGGCCCACTCAACTCTGTCCAGGATTCCTATTGTAGCTTATAGCATCTTCAACCAATAATTACTGTGTCTAAATAATAGTAATGAGGACAGCTTTATATCATCTCAAGGTCTGATGGAAAATCTAGAAGATGCTGTAAGTCATTAATGGAAAAATAATCCATTAGGAAGGGATACGATACTTCAATTCCAGCAATGCATATGTTTTCTTAGTCAATTCAAGGATTTCTTTCACCATTAAAGGAGTATTATATCTTTTCTCTATTTTCTGTGTTATATTTATTTTTTTTAAATATGTAAGTTAGAGAAATGCAATTTCTAAAACAAGGATTGATTTTCAATATTATTTAAGTTGTAGGCATAGCAAAGCCAAATCAATTAATTTAGGGAAAAATATACATAGGGTGAGAACCAAATCTTTTTAATTTAGCTTAAGTGTGTAGAGTCATGCGGTTGTTATTTATGCAGCCAATTGAAATGACTTTTGCCCTTTTACATTCTGCTCCAGTGGTGAAATCCACTTTACCCACTTACACATTTAAAATGCCTGCATTTTGCACTTTTCTGGCTTATTCCATTCAACAATTCTTATTCACTATTATAGAGATTTATTAGACCTGCAAGGTGTGCGCAATGCCCCGGATAAATCATGACACTAGTCATCAGAATGCTGTAAGAACTCATAATTTTTACAAAAGTATATTACATTATCAAAAGAATTTGAAGGGACAGTAGCTTTTTGATGGGAAAATATCCTGAATATTTTGAAGCACATAAACACACACACACACATTTTTGTCATGTCAATCAAAAATGAAAGCGAACACGTTTACTTTCACACACCTTAGACCAGGGGTGTCAAACTTGCAATGTCATGTGATGTGTTGCGAAGTATCGTGACTTTTTTTCCATTGCGGGAATGGAGTGGCACAGTTTTGCCATGATGCACCCGGCAGTTTGACACCCCTGCCTTAGACTAAGATAAGCCAATGTCTAGGAGTCAGTTTGAGATAAAGTTGATGTTTAGAGTAATATCATCAACCACTGAACAGCAATTTTAATTAAAAACACTGTGTTGGAAGTGCCTTTTCTTTCATTATATTTAGGAGTGAAGGGCTATAATGATTTCATAAGAACTTGCCAATGTCAGCCAATTGTACTGCAATTGAGAAGAAAAACTTTGTGAGAGGTGAAAAGGACATTATAGGGTTTGCATGCATGATAGTGTCCAGCTTCCTCAGTGCTACAATATTTGCAGTGTGGAAAATACAGTCAGTGTGTTGAACAATATAAGTTAAATTCATAGCCTCAATTAAACTCATCCTATTTGAGACAGTTCAAAGGTAGATATTAATTTTTAATGCAGTTGTTCTACAGCTGACTGAAAATATATTAACTACAGAAACCTAGAGCATATGGGAACGTAATTTGATGTGCATGTTTGGACATGTACTTAAAAGGGTTAGTGCAGAAACAGAAAAAGTGACTCCCCCTCTACCAAATAATATAAAGTAATATACTGCACCAGCTGAAGCCTCCGAGTGGTCCTCAAGGGCAGCCCCATGTAGAGAGCGTTGCAGTAGTCTAAACGGGAGGTCATAAGCGCATGAGTGACTGTGCGTAGGGCATCTCGGTCCAGGTAGGGTCGCAACTGGCGCACCAGGCGAACCTGAGCAAAAGCCCCCCTGGTCACGGCTCCTATGTGGTCTTCAAAATTGAGCCGGGAGTCAAGGAGGACGCCCAAGTTGCGAGCCCTATCAACGGGGGGTAACACCTCACCCCCCATCGTTAAAGGTAGAATGATCTGGTTAACCCGAGATGCCGATTGGGGGTTGCCATAGTTAAACATTTCAACTCTGCCTCCCAAAAGTCCTTCTTAATGATGAATTTAAACATGGATATCTTGCAATCTCCTTTCATGTGAATCTTTAAGGAAAACATAACTTTAGAATAGATTTCAATTACATAATAATTTCCATATATCCCTATTTGGGGATGATAGCAACTGTAATCCAATATTTCTAGAGAATATCAAAGTGGGTAGAACATCCGTAGCACTTATTTAATGTGTAGATAAAATTAATCAAGATTTTATTATAGTAAAAGCACTGGAGATAAGATGCTGACCTTTTTGAATTCTTCTCAGGTATACACAGACAGTAATATCTTGCTGGTTTATTATCAGGAAACCAAGAACATTTATAATGTTGTAAAAGATGTATGGTGAGACAAATAAATCACAGTTTAAAAACATGGCCACGGTATCCATAATTTATTGAATTCAAGGAATTTTTATCCTCTTCAACTTTCAGACTCAACTCTAAAAACTTATCTTACATTGTTCTATATTATAATAAAAATGATATTTTCTCTCCAATTTTGAAAAATGAAAATACACACATTTATGCTGCATATTGATCTTGCACCTGGCTTTCAAATAGAATGATCTCATAAATAATGGAAATTACTAAATTTATAATAGAATACTTATGAAAAAGTACATTGTCTAGATCCTCACATTACACTAAAGTGTTTTTATCACCATTGTTCCTGGATAAATTTGCATATTTTGTTCCTAACTCATAAACTACTATCTACAAATTACAATTCCTGGTTTTACTCATTGTTCTAGGCAGTGCTTTTTTTCTAAAAAAAAAGGTGCCGGAACTCTCATCTTGGCGGGCGCAGGAGGCGGGGGAGTGGGGGGCGGTGCTGCTGCAGTCACAGGTGTGAAGGGTGTTGGCAGCGGGCTCCCCTCCCTGGGGCTGGAGCCGGCACGGCTGGTGCTGTGGGAGCAGCAGAGCCCACTCTATATGGCGGGGCTGCGCAATGCGGGCAGCGGAGGCAGTACGGGCCAGGCGATGTTTTAATCTGATGATTTTAAAAATATATTTTTTCTATTGTAAGTTTCCCCAAACCTCACCATGTGGATTGCATACAAATATTATATAATTGGTAAATAAAGGTAGAACATATGTTAAATATACATCAAATGATAATATGCTTCCCTACAAAGTCAATTCTTGCTCAATGATAGACCAAGGAGTTAACTCGGAAAGGCAAGAGGAAAATCTAGAAGAGGTCTGTGCAGCTCTTCAACATGTTCATCAACGATTTGGATGAGGGGATAGATGGGGAACTCATCAAATTTGTAGACAACACCAAACTGGCAGGAATAGCTAATATTCCAGAAGATAAGCTTAAGATACAGGAGGATCTGGACAGACTCGAACACTGGGCACTATCTAACAAAATGAAATTCAATGGTGAAAAAAGTAAGGTTCTACATATAGACAGGAAAAATCAAATGCACAGGTATAGTATAGGTGGTACCTTGCTCAATAGTAGTAACTGTGAGAGAGATCTCGGAGTCCTAGTGGACAATCACTTAAATATGAGCCAGCAGTGTGCTGCAGCTGCCAAAAAAGCCAACACAGTGCTAGGCTGCATTAACAGAGGGATAGAATCAAGATCACGTGAAGTACTAATACCACTTTACAATGCCTTGGTAAGGCCACACCTGGAATATTGCATCCAGTTTTGGTCACCATGATGTAAAAAAGTTGTCGAGACTCTAGAAAGAGTACAGAGAAGAGCAACAAAGATGATTTGGGGACTGGAGGCTAAAACATATAGGGAATGGTTGCTGGATTTGGGTATGTGTAGTTTAACTAAGAGAAGGGTGAGGGGTGACATGATAGCAGTGTTCCAATATCTCAGGGGCTGCCACAAAGAAGAGGGAGTCAAGCTATTCTCCAAAGCACCTGAAAGCAGGACAAGAAGCAACGGATGGAAACTAGTCAAGGAGAGAAGCAACCTAGAACTAAGGAGAAATTTCCTGACAGTTAAAACAATTAACCAGTGGAACAACCTGCCTCCAGAAGTGGTGAATGCTTCAACACTGGAAGTTTTTAAGAAGAGACTGAATAGCCATTTGTCTGAAATGGTATAGGGTTTCCTTCCTGAGCAGGGGGTTGGACTAGATGACCTCCAAGGTCCCTTCCAAATTGTTGTTGTTGTTGTTATTATTATTATTATTATTGTTGTTGTTGTTGTTGTTGTTGTTGTTGTTGTTATTAACTTGTAGAAAGGAAAGGCCCACACTGATGAATTAAAAATCTTTGTGGTCTGCAAAGGAATGCTGGTGGGCTAATCAATGATTTGGTGACTAGAGGAGCATCTACAGTGTTGGAGCTTGTGGTCATGGTAAGCCATGGAGGCACTAGGCAACATGACTTTCAGGGCAGTGGTGGTGATTTTATTACTTTAAAAAAAAGTCTGTGCTCTGTCCAAGGGTGCTTGGTAGGCTACATGTACAGGCCTGGTCTAGAATTTATTTTGGAGCATTCAACTATCTAGAGCAGGCATGTCAAACTCATTTTGTTTGAGGCAACTTTTTATAAAAGAATTGCCATTAATTTGTTTTAATAAAATAATTTAAATCAATTTTTCACTTGATTTCAAATTAAATGAATGAGATTTTTTTTAGTAAAATTGCCAAATGCAATAAACTGGTTTTAGGTATATGTTGCTGGAAGGAAAAAGCAATCCCTGTTGCGTTACTGATCCCAAAGAAACATTTGCATGTATGCAGGTATCCTTAGGGTGCCATAGTTATGAATGAGAAATATTGGTTGCAAAGTTGGCATTTCTGGATGTAATACAGATATTTTGGACTTATTTTTCTTTCTTTGCATGTTTGATATTTTTAAAAAGGCATATGCTACTGACTACGCTTATGCACATATGTAACATGATCACTGCTTGTCCAAAATTTTACTATACAGATAATACCCCCAGAAATTATTTTAGCCTTTTTAATAAATGTTGTTATTGATGTTAAGCTCACCAGGAAAAACATCATATATTGTTATGTATATACTAGGTTAATTATTTAAAGACTGAAGTGCAACATAACTAGATTCTAAATAATCAATTTTTCAAAACACACAACAGTCCAAACAGTAAAAGTAAAGTCCAAATTAAGAATATTTCATTCTTAAGAATTGTTTAGATTCAAAATAGTTCTCAAGAGTGTACAAAAGATACTATTTTTTTAAAATCAGCTAAATTAGACATATTACATTGAGAAAAATGTTTCTCATTTGTTTCCTGTTACCTTTGATTTCATTGCAGAGATGTTAACATAAGAAATATATTTTGTTATCTAATTTTACCTTCCAAAAGCAGATGAAAAATGTGAGGTTCTTTCCTGTTGGCTTTTCTGAATTAGCTGTTTTAGATTCTAAAAGTTTAGTTCCTAAAGAGGTAATCCTGTAAATAACGACCTCCTCTAGTGCAGGCTAGCAATCTTGGCTCTTTTTTATGACTCAAGGACTTCAACTCCCAGAATTCCTGAGCCAGTATGGCTCAGCTTGGAAACCTCTCCCTTTCCCCTCAGCATAGCTGGCTCAGGATTTCTGGGAGTTGAAGTCTACGAGTCATAAAAAAAGAGCCAAGATTGCTAGCCCTGCAATAGTCTTAGGAAAACCAATAAGGGAGCTGGCTTGTTGTTGTTTTTTGCAAAAAAAAAGGTGCCGGAACGCAGTTCTGAGCGTTCTATGAGAAAAAAAAGCCCTGGTTCTAGGTCAGAGAGAAACCACTTTTGGCTTAAAGTGCTATTCAGACAAGCCCTTGTGAAAATATAACCAATAACTATATGAAATTTATTTCATTTATTGTTCCTAGTTGCCACGACATTGTAGAATATACCCATTTTGATTAATCTAAGGATATTTTGATTACAATGAAAAATGTGAAAAATAAAGACTCTGAAATTTATTCCTAACACTGGAAGGAAAACTTCTTTTCAAATTTCTTTTGCTCTTCAATATTCCACTGAATAGCAACAGTAATAGCACTTAGACTTATATACTGCTTCACAGTGCTCTACAGCTCTCTGTAAGGGGTTTACAGAGTCAGTATATTGCCCCCAACAATCTAGATCCTCATTTTATACACCTTGGAAAGATGGAAGGCTGAATCTATCTTGAACTGGTCAGAATTGGTTTCTAGGGGTACCTGCCATGCAGCATTTATGCCATTCTTGAATCAACTCTACATCTGCAGTACCACATCATAGTCTTATCATTGTAAAGATTTATATGAAACTATTTCTTAAGAGTTGGGTAGGGCTACCAAAGTTGAGCTGCAAAACTCCCAATAACTGTAGATGGCACAAAAGAGAATGGTGCCTTTGAACTAGTTTTCAATCTCTTTTGATGTGTCTTTTTATTCAATTTCTTTGGGTGGCATTTTGAACTGACTACTTTGTTATGACAAGCTGACATAAGATGCTTCCCCCTCCCCTTGTTGTTATTGATTTTCTGCTACATGAGTTTATTTCTCTTCAATCCCTCTGACTAATAATGCTTCTTGATCTAAAAAAGCCCCAGAGGAAAAATTGCCTTATGCTCCTTTCTTTCAGGATTTAATGGAAGAATGGGAAGTCAAGGAGCCTGTAGATCGCTGGATAGAATAGGAAATTGTGAAAATGACATATGGTAGCTTCCCAAGATGACACATGGCAATCTCCCAACTTTCCTTTTAGTTAGGAAATTTGTCCAGATCTCTGCAATTGCCTTTTATCAGAGATGCAATCCCTATCTCACGCTCCTGGCTAAAATTGCAGTTTATTTCAATCAGAGTACAATTTATATTTTCTTTGTGGGATGTTCCCAGGTTGTTCCATTTCTCCATTTGCAAATGTTCCCTGAATTTTAAATATTTGTGCATTTCCCTGAGTTTTTAGGTATCTGCCACTGTAATAGTTCTTTTCAAGGAGAAAGATGCTTTAACAGCTTTGCAGCTTTCAGAACAACCATTTGGTATGATTTAATCTATGATAAGACAAACATATACAGCATGGAATAAGAAGGCGGGCAGAAGAGGAATGCAAGCAACTTATTGTATTTTGTTTTTGTTTGTAGTGGAGACGAAGAGATCCTTTTTTGGTTTTCCAGGACCTCTAACAGCATGGGATGGAGTGGCTACACTCTGCTTCTTGTTCTCAAGATTGTGAGGCCAGTGGCAATAATGATAATCAAGGATCATCATCTTGGAAAGTCTGTGGAATGGAAACAGTGTTAGTGTGGCACTGTCCAGGTGTCATATTTTATCTACAGGAATTTCATTGAAATGCTGTACTCTTCTGGGGAATGATCTTTCTGAAAATAATTCTTGTTTCATCCCATTGAATAAAATACGTTTGACAAAATTGTAGACATTGTTCTACAACTTTGTTCAGTTTAATTTAGCGAAAATCCTTACTTAGCTCCCTAGAATGAGAAGGAAGTATCCCAGGACTTGTAGATCCTATTGTGTGTCCCAAGTGTGAGTAGAATGGAGGTAGAAGTGTCCTAATCTTGGCTCTCTGTCATTGAATTGATAAAAACCCTCAGCTGAGAAGTTTATTTCTTCATTACCTTTTTGAGAATGTTGCATGCTCTGTTCTTACTGTTATAGCTGTTGGGCAATCATTCGATTGTCAGGCATATTGCTTGTTAATAGTCCCAAATGACTGGCTGATGTTTCTACAATGAGAACTAATGGTTAGGAAACAATTGGGAAGTTTCTCTTGAGTGCTTTCGTGCTGGCAGAATTTGGGAAATCCATCAGTTAACCCAGAGTTTGGGGTGAACATGCCGTACCCTTGTTTGGAAGAGACAAAGAAAAAAAAATCAAAAAGAGATGTTGTCCTTTCCTTTTTTCTTTGAAAATGATGTTATCAACAAAAATTGGAATTTTTGCTATAATAAATTTTCTTTTTTCTCACACCATTTTGCCCTTATGCTTCCTCTGTAGAGACAGCGTGGGAAGCAAGTAGCAAGAAAAAGGGTTGTAGTATATATTTGGCCCACATCAATACTAAATTTAATAAAAAATAAATAATATTATAACTATAAACAATGATTTTTTAAAATTCCATTTATATCCCGCCCTTCTCCGAAGACTCAGGGTGGCTTACAAGCTTAGCAGTAGCCTTCATTCTATGTATATGCCTGCTTATTAGGGCTTTCACACACACACCCCAAGCGGCATTATTACAAAGGCAGCTTAATTTCCCCCAACAATCTGGGTCCTCATTTAAATCTTGAAATGAAGGGGCCTTGGTGCTCTCTGAGCTTTCTTGCTTTCTTGCAGACATTTCATTACCCTAACTAGGTAATATCATCAGTGCTAGTAAGGAGTGCTGTTTGCTGTCTGTTTATATTCTGGTGTCTTGCCTGTTTGGGTGGGTGGGGGCGGTCTTAGGGATTCTTTGGTTGGGCTGTTTACTAATGGCTTTGTGGAAGTTTCTTGATTGGAGTATTGCTTACTTGATTGCTGGTCTGAAGGTGACCTTGGAGTAAATCTGTGCTGATCTGAGTGCTGATTACTGGTGGAGAGGTGCTGGAGTCTTTTTCTCTTTTGGGCTGGTTGACTGTCTCTTTTGCATAATCTATAGATGTTGTTAATGTCTATGTGTCTATTGATGGCTGATTTGTCAGAGTGCCAGGCTTCTAGAAATTCCCTGGCATTTTTGGATTTGGCCTGGTGGTCTAGGATTGTCACATGTTCCCAATTGAAACTATGGTTAAATCTGTCTCTATGTTGTGAAATTAAAGAATTTTCGTCATGCCTTTTGACTGCCAGTTGGTGTTCATGGATAGTCTTCTGCCAGTCTTCTGCCTGCTTGTCCTACATAGTGGTTGTTGTAGTTCTTACACTGAATATTGTAGATGACTCCTGCTTTTTCTTCTGGGGTTGCTAGAGCTTTGAGTTTACTTAGGATGTTTTGAAGGGTTAGAGTTAGGGTTAGGGTTGGCTTATGTGTAATTCTTACAGTAAGTATGAGTCCTGTATATAGTTAAGGAAATGATTGGTCCATTAGTGGGGGAAAGTGGCAAGAAGATGACAAGCAACAAGGAGAAAGCAGAACTATTTAACTCGTTTTTTGCATCTGTCTTTACACAAAGGGAAAAAACAGTCCAACCTATCAAAAACAGTGCCATAAAAAACAGAATAGAAACGCAAGTTAAGATAGGCAAGAAAATGGTAACTGAGCACCTGTCCAGCCTAGACAAGTTCAAATCACCAGGACCAGATGGATTACACCCCAAGGTTCTAAAGGAACTGGCAGACGTGATCTCAGAACCACTGAACTATATTTTTCAAAGATCCTGGAGCATTGGGGAACTACCAGAGGCCTGGAAAAGAGCTGATGTAGTTCCCATCTTCAAAAAAGGGGAAAAAATAGATCTAGGAAACTACTAACCTATCAGTCTGACCTCAATTCCTGGGAAGATTCTGGAAAAGATAATCAAACAAACGAATCAGCGAACACCTAGAGGCAAACAAAGTCATTACTAAAAGCCAACATGGGTTTGTAAAAAACAGATTATGCCAGACAAATCTTATTGCCTCCTTTGACCAAGTGACAAAATTAGTGGACCAGAAGAATTATTTATTTTTATTTTTATTTTAATTCCATTTATATCCCGCCCTTCTCCGAAGACTCAGGGCGGCTTACAAGCTTAGCAGTAGTAGCCTTCATTCTATGTATATGCCTACTTATTAGGGCTTTCACACACACCCCAAGCGGCATTATTACAAAGTCAGCTTAATTGCCCCCAACAATCTGGGTCCTCATTTTACCTACCTCGGAAGGATGGAAGGCTGAGTCAACCTTGAATGCTGTAGATATAATTTACTTGGACTTCAGTAAGGCATTTGATAAAGTAGATCACAACCTACTACTTGATAAGATAGAAAAATGTGGGTTAGACAACATAACCACCTGATGGATTCGTAGCTGGCTGACCAGCCATACTCAACGTGTGGTCCTCAATGGAACTGCATCTACATGGAGGGAAGTATGTAGTGGGGTCCCCCAGGGCTCTTCAACATCTTCATCAACGATTTGGAAGAGGGGATAGATGGGGAACTCATCAAATTTGCAGACGACACCAAGCTGGCAGGAATAGCCAATACTCCAGAAGATAGGCTTAAGATACAGAAGGATCTGGACCGACTTGAACACTGGGCGCTATCTAACAAAATGAAATTCAATGGTGAAAAAAGTAAGGTTCTAGATTTAGGCAAGAAAAACCAAATGTACAGGTATAGTATAGGTAGTACCTTGCTCCATAGTAGTAACTGTGAGAGGGATCTTGGAGTCCTAGTGGACAATCACTTAAATAGGAGCCAGCAGTGTGCTGCAGCTGCCAAAAAAGCCAACACAGTGCTAGGCTGCATTAACAGAGGGATAGAATCAAGATCACATAAAGTATTAATATCACTTTACAATGCTTGGTAAGGCCACACTTGGAATACTGCATCCAGTTTTGGTCACCACGATGTAAAAAAGATGTTGAGACTAGAAAGAGCACAGAAAAGAGCAACAAAGATGATTAGGGGATTGGAGGCTAAAACATATAAAGAACGGTTGCTGGAATTGGGTATGTGTAGTTTAATGAAGAAAACAGTGAGGGGTGACATGATAGCAGTGTTCCAATATCTCAGGGGCTGCCACAAAGAAGAGGGAGTCAAGCTATTCTCCAAAGCGCCCGAAGGCAGGACAAGAAGCAACAGTTTGAAACTAGTCAAGGAGAGAAGCAACCTAGAACTAAGGAGAAACCTCCTGACAGTTAGAACAATTAACCAGTGGAACAACCTGCCTCCAGAAGTGGTGAATGCTCCAACACTGGAAATTTTTAAGAAGAGACTGGACAGCCATTTGTCTGAAATGGTATAGTGTTTCATGCCTGAGTAGGGGGTTGGACTAGATGACCTCCAAGGTCCCTTCCAACTATGATGATGATGATGATGATGATGATGATGATGTTAAGGGTCTAGGGACAATAAACTATAGCAGATTTTCTACATCTTTGAAGAGTCCAGAGTTTGCTTTGACTTACTTGTCAGCTCCCCACCGGTTGCCTACAAGAGTTTCTGCCACGACATTGACCACTGGGGGTTGTGAGTGGAGGATGCTGTGCTAAAGTGGTTTGCCTCTTTCCTCAGTGATCAGTTACAATCAGTGTTGCTGGAAGTAGAGATCCTGTCCACAGCTTCTCACCTGTAAGGTGCCTCAAAGCTTGACACTCTCATCCCTCCTGTTTAATATCTACATGAAACATCTTTATCTAAGGATGCACAGAAGAAGCTGTCAACGTACTGACATGGAGAAAGGACAATATATGAGTCTGGATGGGAAGAAACAGATTGTCTATTTATCAAACATGTATTCTGCCTGACTCCCAGCAACTGTGTGTGACTCAACAATTAAAACAAAAAATTGCAATAAATCCAGTTAAAAGAAAAAATAAATAAAACATGGCAAACACAACAGATTGGATAAAATGAAGCAAGTGGTCTTGCTATCCCTCATCAAAGATCTGGGAAAAAAGCCAGTTTCTCACAGCTTTTCTAAACAGCAGCAGAACAGGGGCCATCTGGATCTGAGGGGGTGGGGGTGGGGAATCTCATTCCAGAGAGTAGGGAAGAGACAAAGCATTTCTGCCATCCTGATAGATTGCATTGTTTAATTGAATGAATCCGGAGCACATCAATCTTGCCAACTCAGATTGACTGTGCAGATATTGTGGGGGACAGGCAGTCTCTCAAGTAACCATATTCTGTGTCATGTAGGGCTTTATACATAGCAACCAGAACTTTGATTTATACCTGGAAGCAAACTGGCAAAGTATAGGAGTTACATGGCATATCAATGCATGTCAACATTGCCCATGTCACTGCATCTGGGCCACTTGAAGTCTCCAGCTGATATTCAAGGGCAGCCCTATATAGAGCATAGTCAAGCTGCAAGGTAACCAGGGCATGACCAACTGCTTATGAGACTGTGTAGCTGTGGCTGTTTGCCCCCCCTGGTTTAGGGACATTTTCATCTTTGGTATTGAATGGAGTTGCACTTCATTATCTGAGACTAGTGAGCAATTTGGAGGTTCTCCTGATCTTACAACTAGTGCTCAAAGAACAATTGGAAGCTGTGGCCAGGAAGCCCTTTGCACAGGTCAACTTTGTATGCCAGTTGCAACTATTCCTCAATTGGAAGGTTTTCAGATGGCCAGTCATGCCTTAATCACTTTACAATTGAACTATTTCAATATAATCTATGTGGGGAAGCCCTTGAAGCCATCTGGAAGCTACCACTAGTTCAAAATGCAGTGGCATGGCTAATAATGGGCATTGCACTCATTTGTCATCACTGTTTCTTGATGCACATTGGTTATCAATCATCTTCTGGTACAATTCAAGGGTCAGATTATTGTTTATCAATTCCTTCATGCCATACGGCCTGCTTATTTGAGGGGCCACTTGTCTCCAATTGTTTCTGCCTAGACAATATCATTGGGCAGGTTGAGTATACTCTGGATCTCTTCAATTAAATATTGTCATCTTGAGAGACTCAGGAAGTGGATTTTCTCTGTCATAGGCCCTGAACTCTGGATAGGATTTCTCCATAGATATCTGCATCTCCCATCCTTCAAATCTTCTGGAAGTCTCTTAAGATCTGGCTGTGTTCCCAGACCGGACATTAGGGTAACTGTGGAGTTACCTGACATTTTTAATCGATGTTATTTATATTTGTGTCAGAAGTCATGTTATTTTTGCAAGTATAAGGTAAAGGTAAAGGTTCCCCCGCACATGCGTGCTAGTCGTTTCCAACTCTAGGGGCCAGTGCTCATCTCTGTTTCAAAGCCGAAGAGCCAGCGCTTGTCCGAGGACATCTCCATGGTCATGTGGCTGGCATGACTAGGTGCCAAAGGCGCACGAAACGCTGTTACTTTCCCACCGTAGTGGTCCCTATTTTTCTATTTGCATTTTTACGTGATTTTGTACTGCTAGGTTGGCAGAAGCTGGGACGAGTAACAGGCGCTCCCTCTGTCATGCGGCACTCGGGATTCGACCCGCCAAACTGCCGACCTTCTGATTGACAAGCTCAGCGTCCTAACCCACTGAAACACCACGTCCCTTTTGCAAGTATATATTTTAAAAAATATTATAAGTTTCCCAGTGTCTTTTGGAGTCAGGTGGCCTAGCAATACAATAAATGAACAAACGATGTGGTGGTGTAACAAATGGTGTGGTTATCAAAAAGTTTTAACTATGCTTTTCTTTTTTTAAGAAATCAATGTCACAGTATTAGTTTCTTTGGTTTATTACTTTTATACTTTTTTTTACACTCTGCATAATACTGCTTAAGCCAGATGGGGACAGAATATTGAGTATGTATAATTTCATAGATGATGTCATTGAAATAATGTTGTTACACATCAGATGATTCCATGTAGACACTGTAATACGGGGAATGGATTTGCCCCTGGCCTTGTATTCTGGATAGGAATGGGGAAAAATGACCTTTCTTCGTACTGAAACATTTTTCATTGCCCTGGGTAACTGCTTTTGTATATCACGTTTCCCACAATATATTTAAAAACAAATGCATATAATAACAGTTCAGGAAGTAAGAAAGCTAAGAGAGTGACAGTTACAAAGAAATGTGGCAAAATGTGGCCATGGTTTGGGCTACTCGGTAAAATTTAATGGCTCTGATGTGGATTGTATAACCTGAAAGGCAAAACATTATAGAATACAATTCTTCATCCAGATGCTCTTCTATTATAATGGGACTGTGCTTCAGAGCTAACAGCAAATCTCTGATATTGTCAGCTTCCCAAGTAGACCAGACCAGAAACACAACAAGATGAACTTTTATACTGTTCATTTTGGACACACGTCTCTGTATGTATCCACCAACAGTACTGTTATGTTCATGAACATATTTTTCTGAAAACCAAATTGGAGGCAGACATAGTGTAAATCTGTTAGTTTGGGAGCTAGTTTCAGAATCTAGCCATGGAAATAAGATAATTGCTTAAATATACCAGATTACAGTGAGTCTGGATAGTAGAGCAAGTAGATAAAGTACTTAGGGAAACAGCAGAGACAAGAACAGATTATTTCTAGAAGGGGAAATTATTTTTAAAAATGTAACAAAGAAGCCACAGTTAACTCTGAGAAATGTACCTGGTATGAGAAATGGGATGAGGGACAGAGATGAAAGAAAAATGATGTTGCAGTGATTCCTTTGGATGAGAAAAAGAGGGCTAGTGTGGGAATCCCCTTAATATCAGTAATCCGATTGTGAAATTCCTGGTTGTGAATGATGTTTATTTAAATATGTCTAGGAAGCAGCAAGCTGGGAAGACTGACCTGGATATCACTGGGAATTTTGTTCACAATGCAGAATCAAGCTATCCTTTCCAAGTAGAATTTAAGCCTTTGAAATCAAGAACACCTGAGAGGACATACAAAATAATGATGTAAAGTGGCATCAGCAGTATGTTAATACAGAGGTCCCCAACCTTTTATTTTATTTATTTTATTTTATTTTAATTCCATTTATATCCCGCCCTTCTCCGAAGACTCAGGGCGGCTTACAAGCTTAGCAGTAGCCTTCATTCTATGTATATGCCTGCTTTTTAGGGCTTTCACACACACCCCAAGCTTTTGGGCACCAGGGACCAGTTACGTGGAGAGAGGTTTTTCCATGGACTGGAGCGAGCGTGGTTTTGTGTGCTGCCTGCATCCCGCAGATGGGGCTTGTTAGGTTCGAATAGACGATCAACACCGTGAGGTTTAATGCAAGAACGTTTATTAACACACACATAAGTCAACTGCCAATTAACCGTTTAACTCCCCCTTATATAGTCTGCTACATTCAAACAGTGGCCAATCCCCAGCCCAGAAACTCCCGCCTAAATTGCACCAGCCAATAATTGCACTCAGAGTTTCCCGCTTCTAGGAAGGCCCATTTAATTAAACTACAGACACAACACCCCTTCCCCCCCACTAATGTTATTTATTAACATAGTCTTTCAAATATAATGGTGGCTTGTGAACCCTGGTAGGGTATCTATTACTCTTGTTGGCAACAGTCTCATTTGCTGTCTGGCCATTGGCTATTGTCTCAGATGTTTGGGCCAAGGGCTCTGATGACACAATGTTAGTGTTTTGATGTTGTTGAGTTTTGTTTTGTTGTTGTTGTGTTTGTTGTTGTTGTACTGGACGTCTATGAGATATACTTGAGCTACCCACTGGAAACAACTCCCAATCATCATTGCCCAGCTGAGGCACTGTGTTTGGTAGCCTGGTTTGCGTTTCCACTCCTACCTCTCCATACCCAGTAGTTGCTGAGCTAGGGTGGTCAGGATTGGATGTAACATCCCGAGCCTGTGTGTATTGGCCCACATCATTTTGCACAATTTCTGGGGCCCTTTTCCTTAATTGGTCAATATGTCTCTTAATTACTCTATTCCCTTCCCCCTCAATAGTGTAAGATAACGGCCCCGTGACATCAATGACCGCTCCCGGTACCCATTTGTCCCCTGGACCATAGTTCCTGGCCCAGACTAAGTCCCCGATGTTGAGAGACCGGGTTGGTATAGCCGCCTCTGCTTCTGTGGGTAGTCTATCAGGGTGAAGTCTGTCCAGCTTTGTAGTTAATCTTCTTCCCCACCTCATTTCAGCCGGGCTCTTCCCTGTAGCTGTGCACGGTGTAGTATGCTGTGACAGAAGGAATTGTGCCAATCTCTGTTGCCAGTTGCCGCGGATGATTCTTTTCAGAGCGTCTTTTGTTGTTCGGATGTTGCGTTCAGCCAAGCCATTAGTGGACGGGTGAAAGGGTGCCGAAGTCGTGTGCCTAATCCAATTGGCCTTGAGGAAATCCTGAAATTCAGCAGAGGTGAATTGGGGCCCATTGTCAGAGACAATCACATCAGGTAACCCATGGGTGGCAAAGAGGCCCCTTAAAACCTGGATTGTTGTCGCCGACGACATTGACTTAACAGGCACAACCTCCAACCACCGGGAAAAGCTGTCTACCACAACTAGGAAGGTTAGGCCCTGAAATGGCCCTGCGAAGTCAATATGAATTCGGGACCAAGGATTCCTAGCCACCTCCCACTTATGGGTTGTCATGTGAGCCAGTTCTGGCCTAGATCGTTGGCATACATAACACCCGGCTACGCACTCTTCAATTGCTGAGTCTAACCCAGGCCACCACAAATGGCTTCTAGCCAGAGCCTTCATGCGTACTATTCCCGGGTGACCTTCGTTTAGTTCAGCTAATACTGACTCCCTATGAATCTCTGGTATCACTACTCGGCTGCCCCACAAAATGCATCCCAAATGAGATGATAATTCATCTTTTCTCCTAAAATAGTGTGTGAATTTAGGGTCCGGATTTTTATTGGGCCATCCCCCTTGAACCCAGGCTGAAATTCTGTTAAGTATTAGGTCTTTCTTAGTGGCTGCTGCAATGTCCTTTGCAGTTAACGGGCACTCAGGTATTTCATGTAAGGACAATATCTGGCCCGCTGGTGCAGGATCACCCTCAGTGTCAGTTAGAGGCAGTCTGCTTAAAGCATCTGCATGGCCCATCTCTTTGCCTGGTCTATGTTTTAGGGAGAACGAGTATGCTGACAGGAAAATAGACCACCTAAGCATCCTGGGAGACATGATCTGAGGTGTCTGCTTATCCGTGGTAAACAATCCCAGTAAGGGCTTATGGTCAGTGTATATAGTAAAGTTCCTACCATAAAGGTAATCATGGAACTTTTTTACACCTGCCACTATTGCTAAGGCTTCCCTGTCAATTTGGGCATAATTCCTTTCAGCTTTTGTAAGCGTTCTGGAATAATATGCAATTGGCTTTTGTTGACCCTTGTCATTCATATGGCTGATGACAGCCCCAACACCATAAGGTGAAGCATCGCACGCTAAATAAATTGGCTTGTTTTCAATAAAGTGTGTAACAGTGGAATGGCTAGACAAGATGTCCTTTAAAGTTTGAAAACTGATTCTATGTTTTTCCTGCCATTGCCAAGGGGTTTTCTTGTCTAAAAGTCTATGCAATGGTTCAGCAATAGCAGCTTTATGTGGTAAAAATGTATGATAAAAATTAACTAATCCTAAAAAGGCTTGTAATTCAGCCTTGTTCCTTGGTTCAGGTGCCAATTTAATTGCTTTAATTTTTTCAGTTGTTGGGTGAATGCCCTTCTCATCAATTCTAAACCCTAAAAATTCTGTTGATTTAACCCCAATAAAACATTTTTCCCTTTTTAATTTAAGTCCTGCAGCTCTAAATTTCCCCAATACCTGTTCCAACCGGTCAGCTAAAATTTCTTCAGTTTTTCCAGCAATCAGGACATCATCAAAGTAAGGGCATACACCTGGTATGCCCTTTAAGGTCCTCTCCATCACCTCCTGAAAGATGCCTGGAGCTGCTGCAATTCCAAATTGAAGCCTGTGAACTCGAAACGCCCCCTTGTGGGTAACAATCGTTTGGGCCTCGGCGGCTTCCTTAGACACGGTAAGCTGTAAATACGCCTGCGCCAAGTCGAGCTTGGCAAAGATGGCGCCGTCCTGGATCGTCGCGAGGACCTGCTTCACCGTTGGGACCGGGTAAGCGTGTTTTTTCATTCCTAAATTTAGAGTGGCTTTATAATCGGCACAAATCCTCACATCCCCATTAGGTTTTAGGGGTGTGACGATTGGTGTCTCCCACAGGCCTCCCTCGACCGGTTCTAGCACCCCTTGGCCTACAAGCTTATCAAGCTCGGCCTCGATTTTTTGTTTAAGGGCAAAAGGCACCCTCCGGGCCTTCAATCTAATTGGTTTTACTGCGGGGTCCAAATTAAAATTAATGGGGGGGGGCTTTATATTTACCTAAAGATCCATCAAATACGTCTGCGAATTCATCGCAGACAGATTTGAGGGTGTTACTTTGAATTGTATTTATTCCCCCTACCCAAATTCCTAAAGCAGGGAACCAATTAAGGCCTACCAAGCTAGTTCTTTGGCCCTCAGTCACTAACAGGTCCAATGACCCATTGAACCCCTTATAAGTAACCCTAATGGTGATTTTACCCTTAATAGTTATGGGGGATTTTTGGAAATCGGCTAACTGGATTCCGGTCGGTTTAAGTGGAATTTTGTGACCACTTTTCCGTTCAATGTGCTTCAGGGTTTCGCATGAAATTATTGATACTGAGGCCCCTGAATCTACCTCCATTTTGCAGGGTATTCCTTGCAATTGTACTACGATTTTTAATTTAGGCCTCAGTATGTGATTGATTTTTTGTTGTCCTATGTGGTTGACTCTCACCCCCTCCCCGCGGTTGGATTGTCGTGCCATAGGTCTAGGGGTCTCTATGCCACGATCCCAGGGGGTTACCTTACCTTCGGCCCATACGTCCATTTCGTGGATTCGGTTGTCTCGCGTCCGGTTGCGGCAAATGGCCTGGATGCGGCCGGTCTTTCCACACGATCTGCATTTTGCTGCGCGGAATCTGCAAGTTGATCTGGGGTGGTTACCCCCACAGCTACCGCATCTGGTGTCCGAGTCTCTCGGTCTGGGCTGGCTGTCTCGTGGTAATCTTTGCGCTGCTTGTGGCTGTTGTCTCCGGGCCTGGTCAGGTACTTCGGTGCGCGGTGGTCTGGCTGCCATCTTACCGAATCGTCTGGAGATCTCAGCTATGTTGGCCTCCCATTGCTGATCCACCTCCCCGCTGTCCACATGGCTTTCAAGATTGATTTCGGCTGAAGAGCCCATGCTATTTCGGGGGGGGTGTCTCGCGTTCCCGTTGATTCATACGTCAGTAACTCATCGAGGACTTCCTGCAGATCTCCAGTGGGCTTAGCGATTATTCGATTTTGTAGATTTTCGTCCCGCAAGCCGAGCACCACTCGATCTCGAATCCTAATTTCGAGGTTGTCATATTTGCACCTCAAGGCCGCCTCTCTCACCGCTGCCACGAACTGTGTAATCGATTCGCCAGGTATTTGATTCCTTTTTTCGAAAATCCGTCTCCAAAATAATTCAGACCTTTTTGGCGTGAAGTGAACCTTCAATTTAGCCAATAAGTCTGCATACGAGACGCTGGATACCGGCAGCGGTTGACACAGGCCGACGGCAATCCGATACACGGGCGTACCACTAATGGTCAAAAGAGCCGCGGCTTTCTTTCTGTCGTCCGTAATGCCGTTTACTAGCAGGAACCCTTCCACCTGGCCAACATATTCTTCCCAGTCTTCTGGAAATCGCGGATCGAACTCTTTCAGCGAGCCGACTTGTGCCATTATTAGATTTTATTCGGCAGCATTGTACTTTGGTTGACTGTGTTCAAATTTTTCCCGCCTTGCACACAGCTGACTTTCGCCGTTCCTTCACTGATCCGCCGTCTATCCCACCTTTGTCGCCAATTGTTAGGTTCGAAGAGACGATCAACACCGTGAGGTTTAATGCAAGAACGTTTATTAACACACACATAAGTCAACTGCCAATTAACCGTTTAACTCCCCCTTATATAGTCTGCTACATTCAAACAGTGGCCAATCCCCAGCCCAGAAACTCCCGCCTAAATTGCACCAGCCAATAATTGCACTCAGAGTTTCCCGCTTCTAGGAAGGCCCATTTAATTAAACTACAGACACAACAGGGCTTTGCTTGTTTGTGTGGCCTGGTTGCTGGCATGCCGCAGCCCGGTACCAGTATACAGACTGGGGTTTGGGCCCCCCTCTGTTAATAGATAACTAGGCTGATGATGACAGAAATATTGGAAGAGGTGTTAAACTTTAGCTGAGCTAAAATTGCCTCTTTAACATGACAAATTTTATTAGGTCAAATCAAGATCACAACATAGTATTTGAATTATTAAAAAGCATAAATCAGGGAAGTTGCCTGGTGGTGATAACAATCTTATTTGATAAATGTTTCTGCAGAACTCAAAAGATTTTATAAATACTTGTTCTGTTATGCAGAACTGTGGGTGATATGCATATGTATTTTTTTGTTAATGTCTACAAGTGTCTCAAATTTGTGATGTAGTTTAAACATTTTCAACTTGGAATTCTCATAGATTTCTTTCCTTCCTTCTGAGACAGAATGACAGCAAATATATGTAGTCCCTGAGAATTGTTTAGATTCAAAGAGAAATGCAAAAAGGCATTTAAGAAGATTAGCTAACATATAGATCAGCTTCTTGAAAATGTTTGCTTGTCCTTCTGTTTTGGAAAAACAGCATTTTTTTTCACCTGCAAAGCTGAAGTGCTTCTAGAACAGACATTATTCAGAAGGTATCATTTATCTACTCTTTGCTCTCTAGAAAATGGATAAAGCATTTTAAACTGGGATGTTATTAAGATGAATCTAGTGGTGTATTTTTTTTTTTTTATTGAAAAGTTTTAAAATACAATTTTCCTTTAAAAAACCCCCCTTCCCCCTCCCTCCTCCCCCCCTACCTCCCCTCCTCCCCCCTCCCTCCTCCCCCCCCTACCTCCCCCCCTCCCCCCCCTACTTCCCAGAGCTGAATACAAGGTATATATATATATAAAAAAGCAAACCTAAGCAACCATATACTAACAACTATAAATTCTAAAATCCATCACTCTCTAGCTTATATAGGATAAAACAAACCTTAACAATATTAAATATATATATATATATAAAAAAAAACTAGAATAAGAAAAGGACACTCTCTAGCTTATATAGAATGGAACAAACCTTAATAGTATTAAACATATATTAAAGACCAAAAAAAAGGAAAAAGAAAAAAAAAACCCTTCTCAACCCTATACTTATCCTAAATAAACTCCATCCATTTTATCCATTCCATGATATAACATTCTTACAAATAATTTTCCAAATTAACCAAGGATCCCAAATCAAAAAACTTTAAAGTCAACTCTTCTGTAATCGACCGTTCCTCTTCCAGTACCACATCTATAATTATTCCAAACACAACAAAAAAGAAAAAAAAAAAGATTGCAAACAAAACTTGAACTTTAATCCAAAAAAGCTCACCCTTTCCACAAAACCACCAAATATAAAAATATATTGCGTCTACACCCAAATCTTTTCCCCCCTCCCCTACTTGACTACTTGACTATATCGTAAAAGTTCCAAAGACTTCTGCGATTCCTGCTACTTTCTCTTCTTAGATCGTTTTGCAGCAGCACGCGTCACCCTCTGTTTTATAGATTCATCCGACGAGGTTGTATCTTGATCTCCTCCAACACCGTTGTCTTCTATCTGACCATCTTCGGCCTCTTGATGCACTCCTTCTCCAGATCCCTTTCCAGCTTCCAAAAGTGTTAATGGCGTTGCATTTAAAACATTATTGTAGAAATCACGCGCTTGCATCACAGTAACCAAACGGTACTTTTTACCTTCGTGCGTCACCATCAACCCCACTGGGATCTCCCATCTGAACCTTATATCTCGCTGCTTGAGCTCTTGCACAAGAAATGTAAAATCCTTCCTTCTCCTTAGAATCTTTGGAGGAATTTCTTTTAAGACCAAAACTTCTTGATTAGCAATCATAACTTTAGTATCATAAGCAGCTTGTATAACTTCATCTCTAGTTTCCCTTTTTGCAAAATATACCACCACATCTCTAGGCAACTTCCTCTGTCTGGCAATCCATGAATTCACACGAAACACTTTGTCCATGCCTCCTTTTATTTCAGATGCTGGCTGTTTCAACACTATTTCAAAAGCCTCAGAAACCAGCTGCTTTAGATCTTCCTTAGTATTCTCCTTTAAGCCTCTAATTCTAATGGCAAACTGCATCTGGAAATATTGAGCAAGACACAGTTCCTTTTCCATTTTATTTTCATTCTCCAATACTTTTGCTTCTAATATAGCATTCTTTTGAGTCAAGTCTTCTAGCTTTTCCTCCAATTCTTCCACACACCGAGCCACTTTACACACTGAAGTCAAGATGTCTACCCTCATCGCTTTGAGCTTCTGTTCCATCCTCTCCTCCATTCTCTCCTCCAATTTCTCCAATTTCTCCTCCATCTGTGCAAATCTAATATTAATTGATTCCAAAATTACCTGGGTATGTTTTTCAAGAGCATCTTGTAAGTCCTTTGATGTCAATACATCAGGAGGATGCAGCGCCTGCAATAATGATTGTTGCACGGGAGAAGTTCCAGCACTCCGAAGAGTTTTAGGGGGTGGTTTAGCCGCCATCTTTTACCAAATATGACGCACTTTCACTTCAGATTTGTAATCCAAAAAAGTCCATCAAGCTGGAGAGTAAAACATAGTAATCCTCTTTACCATTTCCTCTTGTATCGCTCTGCCTGCTCCTTTAAATCATAGTCATTCCTTCAGGCAGGGGTGGTCGCAGACGGCTGGCTCTGCTCCAAGAAGTCAGGAGCAGAGGCGACGGCCAGCTGGGAGCAGCCCAGGCTACGGGGGAGTTCAATCCTTCAGCCGCCCAAGCCATAAGCTCAGGCGGCCCTGGAGAACTCTACCCCTACCTGGGAGCTCGCCCCCTCCTCTTCTCCCGAGGAGGGGGCTTCGGATTCGCCCGAACAGCTGATCGGCGCTGTTTCGGGCGAAAAAACAACAGCTGAGCCGCGGGCAGCCCGGGAAGGCTCCCTCCGTCGCCGCGGAGCCACCGGAAGTCGAATCTAGTGGTGTATTTTTAAGTAGGCAGAATATGAGTAATCTGCTGGTTTTTAAAAATCTATTCTAAAGTATTCAGTAATCATTTGCACTGAATTTGAAGAATTCATAAGATATTCTAAAAGCTAGCTAATTTTGTTGGAGATCTCATTAGCTTTTTACCACAATACAAAAGGGATGGCCAATTAATCAAAGATGGTGCATTGTTGGATATTCTGTCAATTGATTGAAAATCTGTATCATGGAAATTATTGTTGTAGCTATCTTGGAAGGCTACATTACCTAGACCAGGGGTAGGCAACCTCGGCTCTTTATATGACTCATGGACTTCAACTCCCAGAATTCCTGAATCAGCTGACTCAGGAATTCTGGGAGTTGAAGTCCATGAGTCATAAAAGAGCTGAGGTTGCCTACCCCTGACCTAGACTTAGTTTTGACAAAATGACAAAATATCTTGTCAATCTGAAAGTGACTGATTTATCATCCATTGTTACTTTAGATTATTTTCAGTTTGTAAAACTTGAGGATGTAGACAAGATGCAGGGAGAGAGGAAAGCTACTACATGCTTACTTAAACCTTGCCACTCAGTTCAGCCCACGGTGGCAGTGACTCTCTGATTAAAGCAAGCATTGAGTATCTCTCTGTTGATGGGTGTATATGTTCTGTAAAAAAAAAGGCAGTAGTCTTTTACCAAATATATTCAGTGAAGAAACTACCACTTGACTCATGCACTATTATAAACCAATCTCAAATGCTCAATTTCTAGGAAAATGATCAAAAACATGGTGGCTTTGCAGCTCCAAATAATATTGATTTTCTAGTTCCATTTCAATTCTGTCATCTATGTTATGGTATTGATATTACATTGGATGCTTTGTTGATGACCTATGCCAAAAACTGGTTAGGAATTATAGCCTTGCTACTTCTAGATCTCTCAAAGCTCTTAGTAATATTGACATAGTATTCTTCTGGACTATCTACCAAAAGTTGGTCTTCCTGTCTCAAATCTTTAAGTCTTTGATATGTTTTCTCACTGATGTCCATCTTGTCCTTCATGCTGTACAACTTCTGTATAAAGGTATTGAGAGAAGTTTACTGTTCCTTACCAATCAGCTTTCAGGAAGCAGTCACTATCCATGAATATTGCCTAGGTCTGATAATGGCCTCAATGAGAATAAACAAGTTGAAATTAAATTCAGTAAAGATGGAGGTGGTGTTTTGTTTTCACAGGAACTAAATCTGAATTGGACATATTCTGGCAATGACCACCTGATTGCTAAAGTATATAAAATGTTGCTTAAGATGAATGTGGAAGATGAATATGTTAAAGATTGTTTGGTAAAATGGGCAAAACATTTCGGGAATAGCATAACGTTTGATAAATGGGAGAATGTATGGAGTAATGGACTAAAACTTAGATTAAATTATAGCTTGAAAAAAAGGGACGTGGTGGCTCAGTGGGTTAGGACACTGAGCTTGTCGATCAGAAGGTTGGCAGTTTGGTGGGTCGAATCCCAAGTGCCGCATAACAGAGTGAGCGCCTGTTACTCATCCCAGCTTCTGCCAACCTAGCAGTTCGAAAGCACGTAAAAATGCAAGTAGAAAAATAGGGACCACTATGGTGGGAAGGTAACAGCATTCCGTGCGCCTTTGACATTTAGTCATGCTGGCCACATGACCACAGAGACGTCCTCGGACAAGCGCTGGCTCTTCGGCTTTGAAACGGAGAAGAGCACCGGCCCCTAGAGTTGGAAACGACTAGCACACATGTGTGGGGGAACCTTTACCTTTACCTTTTATAGCTTGAAAGAATTTTTTAATAAAATGAGGTATCATTGATATTTGACCCCAATGTATAAAGGGATGTACATACATATGTGTGTGTGTGTGTGTGTACACATACACACACACACACACACACACACACACACACACACACACACACACACATATATATATACACACACACATATATATTATACACAGACACAGAGACACACACACATATGCAATTTGGTATTTGGATCCCTTTTTTTCTTTTTTACACATTTTATTATTTGTTGTTGTTTGTGCTGGATGTGTGTGTCTGTGTACACACACACACACACACACACAGAGTGAGTCTGGCATTGTTCCTTGATTCTCAGCTTCCACTGAGTTCACAAATTTATTTCAGGCATTGGCACTACACTTGAAGGATTCATAGTATAGTCCAAATGCTGGCTAATTTGTTGGAGAGCTTGTTAGCCTTTTGCCACAATACAAAAGGGATGGCCTTAACTCTGATAAGGAATATTTTTGCCCAATTACACTCAGTGTACACTTGAGTCCCTTTTTTAGATGCCTCCTTGACCTTTCCAGAATGTGAGAGAGGCCTTCCTCTGCATTGCTTCTAGGGCGCAGAACACTTTATCTCCATATTTGTGTTTGGCTCTTATTTTCTCAGAGTTTAGGAAATTTGTACAGATATATCTATGTACAAATCATTTACTGTTAGTTACTTGACTTGTTATGTTTTTGTTTTTAATACCATTCATCTTGAGTGCCTTCCAGAATAGTAAAATGAAATAAATGAAATCATACCATTATCATAGTTAATGATTTTGCACGAAGGGAATTTGTGGGTTGTGTTGTTGTCTATAATTTTGAACTTTTCTCATCCAAATGAAATCTCTGTAGAAATAAGTTCTATATATCTTGCTGAGATTCTTACATTAAGACTTTCACAGGTTTGTTTGTAATAACAAAAATGCAAACATTTCAGTGTTCTGTTTCTATCCTGTATAGGGATAGAAGAATCAATATTATTTTACAAGCAGTGACAAAATAATTAATGTATAAATTTCAATTGCATTTCAGATTTTTGAATGCTTTTTAAAAATTACTTATGCCTGTTGCCTTAGTTGTTTTGTTTTTTGCCTTAGTTGACACCAGTCAAAACATGAAATAAATTCACCACAACAAATATTAAATGTCTAAGTTATTTTCTTTGCAAGATGGAAAGTAATAACGGAATGACAGATGGTTGAGGCGTGCTTTCTCTCTATAAGCAGTTTCCTCTACAAAGAAGTGATTTCAACATGCATTTATATTAAGGTGTTTGAGGCAAATCTTAATTCAGTCTTATTCAAACTGACAATCTCAAAATGTGTTGGGGACTGCGACTCCAAGAAAATTCAGCCAAGTATCTTCATTTGGTTGGAAGAGGAAATGTGGTTTATTTAGAATTCTGCTATGTAGTACGTTTTTCACTCTTCTTTAAGAGCATGTGCATTTTTTGGCTTAGTAATAAAGCCCTCGTATGTTACTGTTTATAAATATTAAAAACAATAGAAGAACAGAAAGACATACCTAAAAACAATATAAATATTGAATTTGTGACTGTCTCCTTTTTTGTTCTACAGTCAATTTGCGGTATCGATTAGTCTAAACCTTAAAAGCAATGGTCTCAATATTTACATTTTCCTTGGAGCATAATGTGTAATATATATGTGGAAGTCATTCCTGCTTGAATTTAGATAAATTTCTCTTTTGAATATACACCAGCATCATGTGCATTTTGAACATCACCTCTCCATCCCAAATATGGGCATTAAACCAGCAGCTACCCTTTACAAAATTGCAAATATGCTACTTCCTTGTCTTTCTTACAAAATGAGTAGGCTTCCTCCCTCTCTATCCAATCTCAGCATTGGATGTACATCCCACTGGGTTTCTCCTGTCTTCTCAATGGACAGACTGTCTACCATGCTCCCTATCTTTCATCTCCCAGCTCTGTTTTGAATGATAAAATCTGGGGGGAAAGCCCAGAAATGCTTTTTTGTTAGCATGAAGTTCTCACTGGATTTGCTGCTGTCATAGTATGTACCAATTCTTTCAAGATTTTGAGCAAGATAGAGTAATAAGCTAAAAGTCCAGTAATGAAATTATAATTAGTAACTAATTTAATCTTATTCAATTTAATAGGGCTTGAGATTAAGGGTCTATAGGACAATCAAATAATAATCAGTTGACAATTTATTGAAAATCTAGCAGAGAGAATATTTAAGGTTAATGACACACAAGGCCATCAAACAATCAGTTAATAATCTAAAAGAACATTTTACAATCTCATTCAATTTAATGAGAGAAAGGCAAAATGAGTTCAAGGAAAGCTGGAGAGGGAAGAAATTTTGAGAAGTGATTCAACTTAATACAGCATATGCAGAGATCAGCTATGGGTGGGGATGGGAGGGGGCAAAAGACCAGCAATATAAAACTACTAGACAACATGACAAATTGAATCATCATTTCAGAGAAATGAACAACCTCCAGCTTCCTGTCAGCTTCCTCACTGAGTTTCCTTGGGTGAAGCTTGCAGGAAGCATGAGAATCAATCCTTCCTTCCTTCCTTCCTTCCTTCCTTCCTTCCTTCCTTCCTTCCTTCCTTCCTTCCTTCCTTCCTTCCTTCCTTCCTTCCTTCCTCCCTCCCTCCCTCCCTCCCTCCCTGAAATGGTTGCTGGCTTCTCCATTCATTTTGTCCATGGAAAGTCTCCAGGGAATATCTTAGTGTAGAAGTCAGCAGGAAGTTGCAAGCCAAGGCCAGCAGGTAGGTAAGTGGCTACTGCCAGGTAAGGGAGGGAACAAGGAATGCATGGGAATGTGAATCAGAAATTGTATTTAGGTATGTGCCAGAGGTGCCATGTGGGTCAGGGAGGGCATGTGGATGAACAGTATAGGTCATCAAGAGTGTGTTGGAGTGTGCAAGAGGTACTATGTGGATCAGGTAGAGTGTGCAAGATGGTGGTAGCCCAGGACAAGAAGAATGCATGGGAGGGTCATGGCTGTGTGTAAGGGATGCTGCATGGGTCAAGCAGGGCATGCATGGGAATGGCATTTGTCAAGGGGTATTTGTGAGATGCCATACTGAAATGACATATATGGGTTGGGAAGGTTGTCTGGGGATTATTGTGAAGTGCACAATGCATGCAGGTCAGGAATAACATATAGGGCAGACAGCATGGATTGGGTTGGGAAGGTTGTTTGGGAATGCACAAGAGGTGATGTGTAGGGTAGGGAAGGCATGAGTTAGCAAGGGTGTGTTGGAAAACACAAGCTGTGTTGCATTATTTGGGGAAGGCCCAGAAGAATGATGTGAGTTGTGGTAGGTGTGTGGGAAGTGGCAGGTGTGGAAAGGATCCACAGGTGTTCCTTTCTCCCTGTTTCTCTTTCCCTTCCCAGGAGACTGATAAATGCTTGCTATTGGTTTGGGTTGGGTGTGAGGGATTGTGAAACTAGCTGGGAAACTGTCATGAAACATTGAAAATAAAGATCACATGGCCACAATAGGAGTACAGCAGCAGCCTGTAGTACAGAAGCAGCCACAACTTCTCCCAGTTTCATTCCCTCAGGAGTCACAGATCCTGGATTTTAGACATTTTCTGTAAATTAGTCCATTTGAAGAATCTTGATTCAAAATTTGTTGCCTTATGATGCATCATTTTGCCCAATTAAAGATCATGTGTTTTAGTAGTTATCTAGGTAAGTTAAAAAAATAACATCTTTATACCTTAAGTGATAGTAGTTTGGTGATATTTTGATTTGTGCTCCCACACAGTTGTATTTTATAAGGTATTGGATTTAGTGACCTAAGCAGCACCTTCCAACTATATGATTAGAAATGCATATAGCATTGTGTCAAAAGTGGTGGCCACAGGCATGATAATGACAAAACAGAGCTAGATGACATGATACTATGAAATTTGCTATGACTATGGGTGGCCTTTGACAACTGGAAACAGGACTGTTGTCATGTGACTTGTGAGGTAAGTCAATATAGTTTTTAAAGATTATTGTGACTGTTGCAGATTCAAAAGCCTTTGAGGATCTCCATGCATCCCAAGGCTCCTGTAAAGTATGGAAAGACACATTCATATGGAAAATAAAGACTTTGAGATAGCCAAGGCAACAACATTTACATTATTACAGAAAACATCAGTAGATAATTGCTAAAACTGGCTTCTTTATAAAATAAAAAACAGAGAAGCTCTTATAATGCTGGAAATGTCTTTAGAGGAGGAAATCTTTTAAAGTTAAGCTTTTGTGAAAAAGAATAAGAGAACTCACCATTAAATATCTATGGATTTTTAATGGTGGATTAAAATTTGACAGATAAATGGCTAGGACATCAAGACAACTCTGGTTTCATTTCTGAATGGCAGAAGGGAATCACATGGCTTAGCTGACAGGATTTATAGCTTATAAATGTATAGTTCCAGAAAAAATAGGCATTTCATTAAAATAGCGATCGGCTTTCAGACTGAAAGTCTTCACCAGGATACAGTATTTTGTTAAAAGGTTTAGAAATGTTAGTTTCAAAATGTTCACTCATTTTGTCTGTCTACTTTTTGGATGGAAAATTTCTGAAAAGCCATTTGCTCCGGATAAATAAACTTTCAGATAAAATGATTCTGGCTGTGCTTTCCATTCCTACAAGTATATCTTTGTTAAAATAAATAGGGTAGTCTGTAAATAGAAACTTCCATGTAAGCACAAAAAGATACATGTGATTCAACTCTCACAAAAAGATACCTGAACAGTTTTAAATAAAGTTGTCCTTTTGGAAAATACATATAAAGAAGAGTTATAGTGGGAAAGGAACATGTTTCTATTTTATCTCCATTAATTTTTCACGATAAATATCGTATTAATTCTTTCTCTTTTCCTCCTCCATCTTTATTATTCATTCACCACAGTCTCTATACAGCTTCAAATGTTTTCAACTTTTTGTACTTCAGAAGTAATAAGATGAGAATAATTCAATCATTTTCAGTTCAATTTCTTCACACAACTGGGACTTCACTGGGTTTCTGAAAAAACATCTAATTTGTTTTTGACAAGACACACAGTCAACATTTATCTTAATTAGCCATATTGTTTGAGAAGATCCCTTATTGCTGACAATTATCAGTGAATATATAAACCAACAAGTAAGAGGGCAATTATCTGTTTTACAAAATAGGGAAAAATATATCTTTCAAAGCTCTTGATTGTTCCTTTGAGTTGCTTCCTTGGAACAAATGTTTGGAAGGAACTTCAGTTTTTATATTATAACCCTTCTCCACTGTCCTTTTAATTTTTGTTTTGATTAATGCATTTTAAAATCAATCTAATTTGTAGCTTTGGAGAAAATTAAATTTTCATATTTTATTTTATTTTATCTCACATTTGACTCTCTAAATATCAAGATCTTTCTGTTGGGTTTATGAAGACATTTTTGATAATTTTTGATAAAAAATTGAAGATTTTTTTACTCATTTAAACTAGCACAGTTTAACAGGTATTGGACAACACTATGTTGTCTAACAGGTTACTGTGCTGGGTAATTGTTGAAACGGAAGTATTATCCTCTTCCCAAAGTCCGTAATGTTGCCCCATATCATATACACAGAAAGTTAAACTCAGATGTTTTATTAATCAATTATTTTGACTTAAAATCATGTTGTTTGTAATATTTGTAACTTTTAGTAAATTCTTGGTGTGTGGTAGAAGCAAATGATCATTTCTAAGATTCATTTATATCTTAACATTCAATTCTTTCCTGATGTAGCCAAAGAATTTTCATTATTTTGTTTTTTAAAGTGTAAAAAAGTATTTTGTTCAATCCTACGTATGAAATAGCAAAGCATAAGTTAGATATTATTGGATCTCTCTTCTCTTTTATCTTCTTTTCTCAATATTTTATTTCTTCTATCAATTATAGATAGTATATTAGGGAAATATTGATGGAGGCAAAAATGATATAGTACAGTTGCAAGTCCAAAGGGACACAGTGGGGTCATGTTTAGTGCAGAACAACTTTAACAACTAATAATGATGAATGTCATCAGAATCCCATACTATTGCCACCTCTTTTGATATATTTACCCTATCACTTTCCCCATTTGTTACCTCTTTTTCATTTTACTATTTAGATTGAAGAAGTTTAATTTGTTTTGAAAAAGAACCCCACTCATTTGATTTCATACAAAACTCCATCTCCTCCTCCTCCTCCTCTTCTGTGATTGAATCTGATTACGAGATAATTTATAGGCTTTTTCAGCAGCATACATAATTTCATGTCTGTTACAAATCTCTCTTACCCAATAAGTTGTTTTGATTTAGTTATAATTTATTCATTTACTTGTTTTATCACAGCACTCACTGAAATGAAATCATCTTTAAAGTACTTTAGACTTTCTCAGTGACAGTTCGACTATAATATTATCACTTGATGTGGGCTGAGGGTCTTTCATAATATCCTTCTGATCTGAAATTTCTTTCATAGTATCCTTCTGATCTGAAATTACAGCAGGGTAATAATAGGTCTTTAGTTCTCCTTTTCTAAACTCACATTTGTTTAAAAAACAAGATTTTTTTTTCACAAAAGGAAGGCAAGTTGAAATTTCTTTCAAAGGGACAATTAAAAAAGAAACAATTCAAAAGATACAATATCTTGAGTTATTATTCAAAATATATATTTGCAAGGGGCAAGGCCCTAAATTTGCAATATCTTCATGTGTAATTGGACGAAACAATTTAGGAGCTCTATTATCTTGATAATCTAAGGGATGGCATTCAATTGTGGCAGTGTAGCCTTGTTGATTATTTTTGAACTTTTCTCAGCATCATATAGCAGAGGTCGCCAAACCTTTGGGCACCAGGGATCGGTTCCATGGAGAGAGGTTTTTCTGTGGAACAGAGGGGGTGTGGTCTCATGTACTGCCTGCATCCCACAGATGGGGTTTTGCTTGTTTGCACGGACTGGTTTCTGACATGCCGTGGCCTGGTGCTGGTCCACAGACTGAGGGTTGGGGACCGCTGTCTTACAGAACCTTCAAGGACTGTATCCTTTTAGGTCACCTAGCTAGGATGAATAAAGAGGAGCTCCTCAATGATTTTTTTATTTCAAGGATTAGTATTGGAGAAAACAATTAAGGATTTTTTTTGTTAGTTTCTTTGTAGAAGAGCATCCTAAGGAAGCTTTTCTCCCTCTAGTCTCCGGTTACTTCAAAAAAACCTTTTTACCTGAACTTTTTCATTCTGTGTAATGTGATGAGTATAAATCAGCCTTTAAGTCTTTCTCTGTTGAAACTGAATTGGTTTTAAATGAGGAATTTGTGATATTATTTGGACTTTTTTGTGTTCTTAGTATATTTTAATAAATATTAAAATTTTAATATTTATGTTATCTCCAGTGATTTATATTTTTTATTTTGAAATTTCCTTGAGTATCTTGCTATAAAAGCAGGGCAGAACTATTTAAACAAACCAAGTGCTCAAATGGATGATATGTCTGTTGTTGAATAATGAATGTTTCATGCTTTTGATTTCTTCCTATTAAGATGTGCTTAGTAGTGGATTTTATCTACAGTATCACTATTGAACAATAGTTACACTTGGTCTTCTGTATGCAAAGAATGTGTCAATGGGGAAGAGCCATGAGTATTAAGTGTAATTTTAAGGATAATGAATCACAACTGCCACTTGCTCCTCTGGAAACCACTGAATTCAATTAATGCATGAACTGGCTTTTCCCTGAAGTAGCCAAAGGTGACTCAAAGATCTAAAGACATCCAATTAGCCCCACATGTCTAGTTCTTTGGCACTGTGATATGATTGAAGAAATATTTGTAGCTAGTTGAATGAATTAATGGGTTAACTAGGAGTATATTTTAAGCAGATGAAATAATGATAAGTGTTTTAAAACAGAAATGGGAAACTTTTTGTCTGTTCCCTGTGGCCTGGTGTACTGTGGTCCACTCTAAGCAATGCCTTTCATAAGCTTCTTCTTTGTTATCCACAGGCAAAACAAGCAAGATGCAGCAGTGACAAATCCCCAAGGTATAGGGTAGTGTTTCTCTCAACCTCAGCCACTTAAAGAACCTGCTGGCTGCAGAATTCTGGGATTTGAAGTCCACGCATCTTAAAATGGCTGAAGCTGAGAAACACTACTGTAGGGTATAGAAATGCCGTTTCTGACTGCTCTTGTTTGCCCACAAGAGCCTTTATACAGTCAGAAGAAAAAAATGTAAGGATGACATTACTCCTTGCTTCCCCTTTCGTGCAGAAAACTTCTTTCTGGAAGAACAGAAAGAAAGGGAATAAAGGACACATTTACTTCCTATGCTGTGGAAAAATAAAAAATGTCTGAAGTAGGGCAAAGTAAGGAATGCTAGCTCTCTTTTCTGTCCTATCCTGTCCACATACTCTTTAGCCTTGCTTGGCAGATACATCAACCTTCCTTTAATACTAATGCTAAAGAAAAGCAGGACCTTCTTTTTGACTTCCCAGCTGGGAATCAAATTGGAGAATGGAGCTCTACTCCAGCAGCATTGTGTCCAGTTCTTGCCTGCAACATCTGAATTCAGATAGACAAATGTGGAGGGGAAAGACTGGCGTCTCTGTAAAGAAGGCTGTGATTGTCTTGTGAACATTGTAATGAAATTAAGATTTGTTATAGGGTTGGTTGATTCTGTCTGGGTGATTCTATCCCAGACATAATACTCAGAGAGTGAATGCAGTGCAGGATGTGCTGCCTGGCTTCATTCTCACCAACCCTTCATTTCTTCTGACAGGGCTGTTAAGGCAGATAAGAAGAAAAGTTGAATGTATTAAATCCGTTCCTGTGCCAGGCTTTCTCTTTCAGAATGTGTGCCAGATTATGAAAATCAGATCAGACCTCAATGGTAGAGCGCTAAAAAAAGTATCGTGGAAGAAAGCAATCACAAGCTATGTCCGTAATGCTGCCAAGAAAACTCCATGGAGCCAGAAACTGGCAATTGACCTGAAAATTTCTTTTCTTTTTTCCTAAAACGATACAATATGTTTTTTAAACCCTCAGCATTGGAAAAACAATTAAAAGAGAGGCTAATGAAGGGCACTGTTTGTATTGCACTGCGGCCCCTTGCAAGAAAAATTCAGCTATGCAGAATTTTCATGACAGGATTGCATTTGACAGCCTGTTGAGAACACGGGAAGATTAAATACCTATTCTCAAAGCAGTGAATGCCTGGACGGTTTGATAATAAAAATGAAGGCACATTGTTCTAATTCTAGGAAAAGTAGTAAAAATAATTGGCTGTAAGGAAATAGCAAAACCAAACAAAGCTATCTGTATTTCACCTACAAGATAATCCTGTGGTTTAATTGGAACTACGAAATAGAGAAACAGGCTAAGTGCAAATGCTGTTTTTGGCAGCCCTCAACACACTGACAGGAAAGTAAGTTGCACTAAATGCAATGCATTTTATTTCTGTGTAAACACAAATAAAGATGGAACTCATCATTTTGATTTAATGTTGCAGCTTTCCTTCCAAAGAGCAAGAATTTATGTGTATAAAAATGCAAATATCACTGGGTGATACGGAGCTATTGTAAACCCCAGTATCACTTGCCTCATGAGCATGTCGTAAAGATTATATGAGAGTACTTAAATATACCTTCTTGAACCCTTGAACAAAGTAGGATATATGCTGTAATTGTGCATATGTGTATATGTATGTGTGTATGTGTGTGTGTGCAAATATATTTTATATGTTTATATAAGCATTACATATATACATATGCATGTGTATATATGTATGTGTGTATGTGTGTGTGAGTATGTGTGCAAATATATTTTATATGTTTATATATGCATTACATATATACATATACCCTTTGTGTGCTTGTGTGTGCCTGTGCATGCACTTGTATAAATGAGCAGATTTGATTTGATTTGATTTGCACAAGGCTGATTGGCCCTACGAGAGGTGGATGCCATAGACAGCAAAATTAGGGTGCTATAAAAAGACAGCTGTTGAAAGTTGTTATATTTTTATTGTTAGGTTTGGAGTAGAGACTCAGTTTGGTGCAGCCATTAAGGCATTGAGCTAGAAACCAGGATACCATAAGTTCTAATTCTGCCTTAGGCAGAAAGCCAGCTGAATGACCTTAGGCCAGTCACAGTCTCTCAGCTGTAGGAAAGAGGCAATGGCAAACCACTTCTAAAATCTTACCAAGAAAACTGCAGGGTCTTGTCCAGGTGTCACCAGGAGTCAAGACTCATTCAAAGACAAAAAAAGGGATGTGTGTGTGTGTTACAGTAAAGCCATATAGGATTTTGTGTGTCATTTTTGCTAGTTCTACCTAGTCCAACAGTCCAACCTACCAAAACCAGTGCCATAAAAAACAGAATAGAAACGCAAGTTAAGATAGGCAAGAAAATGGTAAGTGAGCACCTGTCCAGCCTAGACGAGTTCAAATCACCAGGACCAGATGGATTATACCCCAAGGTTCTCAAGGAACTGGCAGACGTGATCTCAGAACCACTGAACTATATTTTTCAAAGATCCTGGAGCACTGGGGAACTACCAGAGGACTGGAAGAGAGCTGATGTAGTTCCCATCTTCAAAAAAGGGAAAAAAATAGATCCAGGAAACTACACACCTATCAGCCTGACCTCAGTTAACTAAGGTATGTAGGAAGCGCATCACAATAGTAATGGGGGACTTTAATTACCTTGATATCAACTGGGAGATAAATTCTGCACCAAGTGGAAGATCTAACAGATTCCTGACAAACTTTCTCTCCCAAAAAGTAGAGAAAGGAACTAGGGGATTAGCCATATTGGATTTAATTCTCACTAACAGAGATGAAATGATAGAAAGTGTCGAAGCCACAGGAAACATGGGGGGGAAGTGATCATGTAATATTGGAATTCAACATTATGGAAGCACAAGCAATAGAATACAGCCAAAGTAGAGTCTTGGACTTTAAAAGAGCTAATTTCAATAAACTTAGAGAGATCTTGGGAAGAATTCCATGGATGAGAATCCTAAAGGGGAAAACAACTCAAGTAGCTTGGGAAATTTTGAAAAGTGAGATAATAAAGGCCCAGTCTAGCACAATACCAACAAAGAAGAAAAATAACAGCTTTCAAAAGAAACCAGCATGGCTGCATAAAGAACTCTCTGATAAACTGAAAGATAAAAAGGACAAGTATAAGAAGTGGAAAGAGGGGCACATAACTAAGGCAGAATATCAGCAAACAGCCCGTGCCTGCAAAGATGAAGTGAGGGAAGCTAAGGCTCAAAATGAACTAAGGCTTGCGACCAAAGTCAAAAATAACAAAAAAGCTTCTTTCAACATATAAGAAACAAGAAAAAAGTTAAGGAAATGATTGGTCCATTAGTGGGGGAAAGTGGCAAGAAGGTGACAACCAACAGGGAGAAAGCAGAACTATTTAACTCGTTTTTTGCATCTGTCTTTACACAAAGGGAAAAAACAGTCCAACCTACCAAAACCAGTGCCATAAAAAACAGAACAGAAACGCAAGTTAAGATAGGCAAGAAAATGGTAACTGAGCACATGTCCAGCCTAGACGAGTTCAAATCACCAGGACCAGATGGATTATACCCCAAGGTTCTCAAGGAACTGGCAGACGTGATCTCAGAACCACTGAACTATATTTTTCAAAGATCCTGGAGCACTGGGGAACTACCAGAGGACTGGAAGAGAGCTGATGTAGTTCCCATCTTCAAAAAAGGGAAAAAATAGATCCAGGAAACTACAGACCTATCAGTCTGACCTCAATACCTGGGAAGATTCTGGAAAAGATAATCAAAAAACAAATCAGCGAACACCTTGATGCGAACAAAGTTATCACTAAAAGCCATCATGGGTTTGTCAAAAACAGATCATACCAGACAAACCTTATTGCATTCTTTGACCAAGTGACAAAACTAGTGGACCAGTGGAATGCTGTAGATATAATTTACTTGGACTTCAGTAAGGCATTTGATAAAGTAGATCACAACCTACTACTTGATAAGATAGAAAAATGTGGGTTAGATAGCATCACCACCAGATGGATTCGTAGCTGGCTGACAGGCCGTACTCAGCGTGTGGTCCTCAATGGAACTACATCTACATGGAAGGAAGTGTGTAGTGGGGTGCCCCAGGGCTCTGTTCTGGGCTCAGTGCTCTTCAACATCTTCATCAATGATTTGGATGAGGGGATAGATGGGGAACTCATCAAATTTGCAGATGACACCAAGCTGGCAGGAATAGCCAATACTCTAGAAGATAGGCTTAAGATACAGGAGGATCTGGACAGACTCGAACAATGGGCGCTATCTAACAAAATGAAATTCAATTGTGAAAAAGTAAGGGTCTAAATTTAGGCAGGAAAAATCAAATGCACAGGTATAGTATAGGTGGTACCTTGCTCAATAGTAGTAACTGTGAGAGAGATCTCGGAGTCCTAGTGGACAATCACTTAAATATGAGCCAGCAGTGTTCTGTAGCTGCCAAAAAAGCCAACACAGAGCTAGGCTGCATTAACACAGGGTTAGAATCAAGAACACGTGAAGTACTAATACCACTTTACAATGCCTTGGTAAGGCTACACCTGGAATACTGCATCCAGTTTTGGTCACCACGATGTAAAAAAGATGTTGAGACTCTAGTAAGAGTACAGAGAAGAGCAACAAAGATGATTGGGGGACTGGAGGCTAAAACATATAGGGAACGGTTGCTGGAATTGGGTATGTGTAGTTTAATGAAAGGGACGCGGTGGCTCAGTGGGTTAGGATGCTGAGCTTGTCGATCAGAAGGTCGGCAGTTTGGCGGGTCAAATCCCGAGTGCCGCATAACAGAGTGAGCGCCTGTTACTCGTCCCAGCTTCTGCCAACCTAGCAGTTCGAAAGCACGTAAAAATGCAAGTAGAAAAATAGGGACCACTACGGTGGGAAGGTAACAGCGTTCCGTGCGCCTTTGGCATCTAGTCATGCCGGCCACATGACCATGGAGACGTCCTCGGACAAGCGCTGGCTCTTCGGCTTTGAAACGGAGATGAGCACCGGCCCCTAGAGTCGGAAACGACTAGCACGCATGTGCGGGGGAACTTTTACCTTTACCTAGTTTAATGAAGAGAAGGGGGAGGGGTGATATGATAGCAGTGTTCCAATATCTCAGGGGCTGCCACAAAGAAGAGGGAGCCAAGCTATTCTCCAAAGCACCTGAAAGCAGGACAAGAAGCAATGGATGGAAACTAGTCAAGGAGAGAAGCAACCTAGAACTAAGGAGAAACTTCCTGACAGTTAGAACAACTAACCAGTGGAACAACCTGCCTCCAGAAGTGGTGAATGCTCCAACACTGGAAGTTTTTAAGAAGAGACTGGCCAGCCATTTGTCTGAAATGGTATAGTGTTTCCTGCCTGAGCAGGGGGTTGGACTAGATGACCTCCAAGGTTCCTTCCAACTACTTCTTCTTCTTCTTCTTCTTCTTCTTCTTCTTCTTCTTCTTCTTCTTCTTCTTCTTCTTCTTATTATTATTATTATTATTATTATTATTATTATTATTATTATTATTATTATTATTATTATTATTATTATTATTATTATTATGTGCCAGAATAACATGGCTATTTTTTAATGGACTATACATCTTGATTTGAGTATCCTTTCCTGTTTTACTTCAAACTGGTATTATTTGTGTTGGGATGATCAAATGTAATACTGCTCTTCTTCAAAACATGTTCTTTACTGTGAGGTGCAAAAGATATATTAATTAATGAAATAATTCTTTAGGCACAATGACATATGAGATGGCACCTAGTGAGATTTTTTTCCTATCTCTGTTTGTAGGAGTGATGGTGATAATATATGTGTGCATCCAAAAGGAGGAAGTTGTCAGATGCTGTCAAGTACCAGGAAAATCAGGAGATCCAGGCAGTTCAATTGTGTATAAAGATTTGTTGTAAGCTTGAACTTTGTACAAGAATCTGAACTACTAACAGTCAAGGGAAATTAGCGGGAGATTAGAGTAGAAGAAATTCAAGGTAGGCTGGACTTAGATCTCTTGTAGGCGTGAAGGGACTCATAACTGAAGATGCATTTGACCCCTACCTTGGGTTCAGCCTGGTCATCTCCTACAACATTGGGTACAAAAGTAGCTTTAAACACAGATTAAAACACCACTGGAAGCTACGTGGTTTTCATCCTACAGTAGTGTTTTTTCAGTTTTGTTCTTAACCGATTGAAGAAATCATCCTCCTCATTTCTACAGAATCAATCTGGCACAACATTGGAAAAGAGAAACTTTACTGACAATATAAGCCTAAAATACAAGGCAGGGGAAAAAATGCTATGATATTTATACCAGAAGTCTAACCAAATTCAAGCAGGAATAATTTCCCTTATATAAAATATTATAATACAACACAGCAAGGCAAGCTAAGACACTTAGAATATGTATTTTGAAGAAAAAGATAAATGAATAAAAATATAAATATCACATTGCCATTTTATAATTGGCTTTTCAATTAAAATATAATGAATGTTAAAAATAAAATGAGATTTTCGTACATTGGAAATGTTGACCATACTTATGCTGAATATTCCCCCACCCATTTAATCATGGACATTTTATTCCAGTTATTTTCTCTACTCTACATATTTTAAAAATATTTTCTCTTTCCTGCTGTCCTTTTCAGTAGTTATTGCAACTTTAAGAATGTTATAATTTAACTTCATGTTCATTAAATAAACTTAGCACTAAAACAAAATGTGTTCATGCCTCACATTTTGTGCTAGCTTACAACAGATTTTATAGCTAGGTATATCTATATATCTATATCTATATATCTATATCTATATATACTGTGCATATATGTATATGTATATGTATATGTATATGTATATGTATATGTATATGTATATGTACATGTACATGTATATGTATATGTTAAATGTTTGTTAAGCATTCAGAATACACTTGCTTAGTCCCAGACACAGGACAAATCTTATTTCCTGTTTCAGCCTAGTCCAAGGCCATCTACAGGCAGTAGCCACAGCAGTGGCAGCTCATATTTGTGTAATTTTTTTGGCTTGCTAACAAATTTCCCTTTATTCTTTGTTAACAAGTCAAAGAAAAAATTTACAAACACACACACACACACACACTGACGCGGTGGCTCAGTGGGTTAGGACACTGAGCTTGTCGATCAGAAGGTCGGCAGTTTGGTGGGTCGAATCCCGAGTGCCATGTAACAGAGTGAGTGCCTGTTACTCGTCCCAGATTCTGCCAACCTAGCAGTTCAAAAGCACATAAAAATGCAAGTAGAAAAATAGGGACCACTACGGTGGGAAGGTAACAGTGCTCCATGCGCCTTTGGCGTCTAGTCATGCCGGCCACATGACCATGGAGACGTCCTCGGACAAGCGCTAGCTCTTCGGCTTGAATTAAAATATATTTAATATTTTTCTTGAGGAATATATAATGCTGAGTACTGTCTGAATAGATTCTGTAGTTCTAAAAACTAGGTAGTAATGTCTCATTTTAGAAACAGTTTTCCTCTTATTTCTTCTATTTTTATATTAATGCATGAAAGAAATGAAGACCTTGATCTTTAAGCACTCAAATAACTGTTAAAGTCAGGTAAATTAATTTTACTTTACAATAATATAGACAGGAAAATCATGACACAACAATATTGGGTGAAACTGATATTATTGTTCTACACTGATTAACAGGGAGAAAAGAACATATTTTTAAAGGCTTAATATAGAAAAAAATAACTTCAGCCTATATACTCTTTGCTTGTTAAAACTATTATTTCCAGAGAGGACCAATAACATGCTTCAGCAATAATATAGCTTCCAAGTAAATGCACCCCTTTCACTATAATCTTAAGAGGTAAAGACCCATTATATTATGCATGCTTTTTTGAAAAGACTTAATGAAATCCCACATTTTTATTTAAAAGAGATCTGTAGTGTCAGATCAGCCCCCAACATCACTTTCCAGTCAATCTCCCCTTGCTTATTTCCCCACAAAAGTGCTGATTGCACTATCTTTCTCATTTTGTGTGCAGTTTCCTTAAGCTGTTGCAGTTGTGGGCTTTAATACTACAACAACCTTGCTTGTATTGTTGAACTGTGTATCAGGGAATTTTGTTTCAGGATGCAGTATGGACAAAGCTGTGGCAAAAAGTGTTTTCCAGTATATAGCAACAACAGCAATGCTTTTAGAGTGCCAGGCTGCTAACCTCAATATGTAACTGCCAGTCAGTTAATATATTGCTGCATACAGAGCAATTCTGCTTCTGTATGTGCAACTAAGTGTATGTAGAGGAGAATTTATGATGGAGTCATTCATATTAGAAGCATGAAGGAAATAGCAGGGGAAAAACACTTTTGAGAATGATGTCTTGCATTAACTCTAAATGTAAAAGGAACAAGTAATGCCAGTCTAAGGGATGGTATAAAAGGAACTGAACGTGTTTAAAGAATGTACCAGTGGAATGAGGTATGTATAATGTATATTACTATTAGAACAACGGTAGTGAAGATTTACAGAAAAATATTTGCAGTTGTGTGACATGACTGATTTTACCCCATAGGCTCCTCCTCTTTTGATGCCGGACAGGATTTATATCTCCCCTGCCCTATGAATGGCAGGTGTTTTATTGTTCTGCTTTCAGTTGGTGAAAAATTCTGCTTAGATCTTTAAAACATAGATAAAACTTTTCAGATGGCTTAACAGTCTAAACATCACAGAATAAAATCAAACCAAAAAGATTGTGATGAAAGCAAAAATGTTACAAAATACCACCAGATTCGTAATCTGAATCAAGTAGATAAGAAGGAAAGATTTTACTTTGCCACTTGGTGTTCTCTCGAAGTTTTAGGATCAAAATTCTCATAATTTCCAAGTATATTTGCTAGAAATTCTGAGAGATGTGGTAGGCCCATTACAGCTTGAGAAAAAGGTGGGGAATGTAGGAGTATATGTTGAATTAAATGATGGACAGATTGGTTTTTAGTAATTCTTAAGCCCCGTCTTTGACGTAAGATGAAAGGCTTTTGATATCTTAAGAAACTCTATTTTGATAGAAGGAAAAATCAAAGGAAGCACAGATTGATATCAGATCACAGAAACATATCTTCAAAGCCTAAATATTAAAAATAAAAAAAACAAGGAAGAAGTGAGTGTTTAGCAGCATTAAAGAGGGGTTTGTAGCTAGATAGATGATATAGATATAGATATAGATAGATATAGATATAGATAGATGATATAGGTATAGGTATAGGTATAGATAGGGATTAGACAAAGACTAGAATACAGCTTTGGTGATGTAGTGGTGCCAGGTAATAGCAACATCAGGAAGAAGAAGTATGAGAAACTGGAGTAGTACCAGGGTCTGAAGGAGGAACCAAAGAGGATGTGGAAAGTAAAGGGCAAAGTGGTCCTAAAGGTGGTAGCAATACTTGGGGCAGTGACTCCTAAGCTGGAAAAATGGTTCCAACAGATCTCAGGAATGACATCAGAACTCTTTGTCCAAAAGTGTAAGGGGACAGGTAGGAACAGCTAAGATCTTGTAGAGAACACTCAAACTCCCAGGCCTCTGGTAGATTGAGGAAGACAGAGCACCCATAAAGGTGAGATGGGAATTTATTTTTATATAGCATTATTTCTGGCAATTTTGCATTAATAGAGCTTTCAGGACAAAAATATTACTGTTATGATCCCGATCAGTCTTATTTGTAAATTATGTTGTGGTTAAAATAGACTATTTACCATGAAGTAACCACAAAAATGGGATAAGAATCTAGGCTAGAAATAGTCCATACAAATGGGCAATATAGCAAAATCCCTTTACAAAAACCTCATTATCCTTACCACCCAATAATCTGAAATCTGGTAGGGAGGTGAGTCAGACTGAAGTGATTTTCACTACATTTTTCTTATCCTTTCAGACTTTTCTTTCTCTGAATAACTATTCCAGAAACCCAGCAAATCTCTGAAGCAGTGAGGTTCAAAATGTAGATGGAGAAGGAATAGATGAAAATTGCCTTCTGTCATCTCACCTTGGTCTCTGTTCACAGCTATTGAATTGGGAACAGAGATATTCCTACTCATAGATTAAAAAAAACAGGATAGAGATTTTGGTTTGTATTCAGATGTATTGAATCAGGATTTAGCTAGCAAGCATAATGATAATTTTCCTCTCCACCCACCAACTTTCTATTACTGGAGAATTTCTTCATTCAGGATACTTAATCTGTAAATACAATAGATTATACTTTAGCATTTACGGAAAAGAAACCCTATTCATTATGTAGATTAATCTCTGTAGATATAAGATTCAAATTATTCGGAATCAGCACACTGTGGCAAGTTTACCTGGTTTTAATTGCTACTAATAATTTCAGCTGCTGAGTTCTTGCCAAAATACTACCAAGTGATATGCCATCATCAGCTTTGTTGTCTGATTCTTTGGAATTAATCCTTTAATCAGTGCCTTTTTTTCTAAAAAAAAAAAGGTGCTGGAACTCAGAGGTGCTGTCACTGAGAGTGATGCCAGTGTCTTGCTACAGCGTTGCTGCCCATCCTTTGCACCCCCACCCCTGTGGCTCAGAGGCACATACCATGGGGATTCCCCTCCCCACAGCCGCCATGGGGATTCCCCTCCCTGCAGTTGCCATGCCATGGCCCATGCTGAGCCCCCACCCGAAGCTGCTCCGAACCCCGACCCAGAGCTGTGTTCCTCGTGGCAGTGGTCTCCGGTGCCAAACAGCTTCTTTCCAACCACATCCAGAAAAAATTGTAACAAACATTGGAATTCTCAAGGCCATGTTTGGTATTTCCCAGCAATCTGTTACTGGAAGGAAAAAGCAATCCCTGCTGCGTTACTAATCCCAAAGAAGCATTTGCATGTATGCAGGTATCCTTAGGGTGCCATAGTTATGGATGAGAAATATTGGTTGCAAAGTTGGCATTTCTGGATGTAATACAGATATTTTGGACTTATTTTTGTTTCTTTGCATGTTTGATATTTTTAAAAAGGCATATGCTACTGACTATGCTTATGCACATACGTAACATGATCACTGCTTGTCCAAAATTTTTCTATACAGATAATACCCCCAGAAATTATTTTAGCCTTTTTAATACCGGTAAATGTTGTTATTGATGTTAAGCTCACCAGGGAAAACATCATATATTGTTATGTATATACTAGGTTAATTATTTAAAGACTGAAGTGCAACATAACTAGATTCTAAATAATCTATTTTTCAAAACACAACAGTCCAAACAGTAAAAGTAAAGTCCAAATTAAGAATATTTCATTCTTAAGAATTGTTTAATTTAAAGTGGTTTAGTTGTAATAGATGGTTATAGATTCAAAATAGTTTTCAAGAGTGTAGAAAAGATACTATTTTTTTCTAGCATCAGCTAAATTAGACATATTACATTGAGAAAAATGTTTCTCATTTCATTCCTGTTACCTTTATTGATTTCATTGCAGAGATGTTAACATAGGAAATAGATTATTTTGTTATCTAATTTTACCTTCCAAAAGACAGAAGCAGATGAAAAATGTGAGGTTCTTTCCTGTTGGCTTTTTTGAATTAGCTGTTTTAGATTCTAAAAGTTTAGTTCCTAAAGAAGTAATCTTGTAAATAATTTTAATGTCCTCCTGTAGTGCAGGGTAGGCAACCTTGGCTCTTTTATGACTCAAGGACTTTAACTCCCAGAATTCCTGAGCCAGCATGGCTCAGCTTGGAAACCTCTCTCTTTCCCCTCAGCATGGCTGGCTCAGGATTTCTGGGAGTTGAAGTCCACGAGTCATAAAAAAGAGCCAAGATTGCCTACTCCTAAAGCCAATAGAGGGAGCTTTTTTTTTTTTTGCAAAAAAAGAGGTGCTGGAACACCATTCTGAGCATTCTATGAGAAAAAAGCCCTGCCTTTAATAATTTAATTTAATTTAATTTAATTTAATTTAATTTAATTTAATTTAATTTAATTTAATTTAATTTAATTTAATTTAATTAATTTAATTTAATTTAATTTAATTTAATTTAATTTAATTTAATTTAATTATTTAATTTAATTAGGCCCGCTCTCAGAAAGTATAATTAGTGAATTAGTGAATGGAGGAAAAATGTTCCAACTAATAAATGATGCCTAAAGTTAGAATTTAAATATATTATTGATTGAAAAAAAGATCACAAAGCCTAATTAAGAAATATTGAGTGATGTGAATTTGAACATCTCCAAATCCTGACAGTGAACCCCAACTGCCAGATTTAGAATTCCTCTGTGGCCCTAAAGTTCAGCCATTTCATCATTCAAAACTTTACAACAGCTGTGATTCTTTCTTTCTTTTTTTTAAAAGAGCTCCATAACTTGAAATATTAAATGCAGCGCAACGTTGGCTTCTTTATACAATCAAATATAAAACTAATGACCATCCAAAAATTTATTTTTTTATTTTGGGCCCAAGCAATCCAACTTTATCCACAAACTTTTACACATGAACAGAAAGAGTGGCCTGTCCTTTAATTAACAATGAAAACCAACAATTTTGGAGCTAGTATGAGTTTAACCAACTTGATGTTTTCCAAAATTGAAAGAAAAAGCTGAAGACTTGGTTGAGAAGAAAGGGAAAAGATAACTTGACTCATTCTGATCATTAAATTAGGCTTTGATGATGGGACATAACAATCTGTCTCACTCTCTTGGTTTTCTTTACCTGGAAATATAAATCTTTATATCTTTATCACTACATTGAAACATACAATCCTTGGAACTATTATGACTGTAATAATGGTTTTTATTTTGAGGATTTCTAAGGGTTGTATTTAGAAGCTCACTTTTCCCCCTGTTTGTGTTTTCATTACATGGTGTTGCCTGGGTTTCTACACTTGAGATTTATTTGGGAAATTAACTGCATCATTTTCCTTTGTTGAAGGAAAAGTCTTCATCATGGTTCAGTCCAAGCCAGGAATAAACAACATGGCGACTGCTTTAGAAAGAAGGTTGCAGTTTATTGAAGATAAGAGCCAGACAGAAAGATGGCTCTGGAAGAAAAAAGAGAAAGCACATATAGGGAGTGGGTTTTAATACCAACTCCTTTTGTCTGGAGTTGTTCCTGTGGCATGAACTTTAACCTGAGTCTGAGTGTGCCCTTTGGCATCTGTGGGTTAATCCTATTATGTCCTGTCTTAGAGTTTTGATGGGGTATGTAAATTTTAGGTGTCTTTGTCTTCCTAAGCTTCCTAGCTGGGGGCCTCCAACCTTCCTGGATTATTTATATCTGCATTTCTACAGAGCTGGTTTCTGCTTGGGGGAGGGAGACTTGGGGCTATAAAGAAAAAGTGGGCATGCTTTTCTGCCTCTTTAATATTTCCTTCTCTGGTGGGGGCCCCTGACTTTTCACATCTTGTTAAGCAGTCTGGCAGAGCTTTGGAAATTAAAACATTAGAACTGTTGACTAATGAAAGGCCATATTTCAAGAATATCGAATCTTTGTGGATATCCAAAAAGAAAAATAAAGCAAATAGCAAATGGATGAAAAGTACACAATTCTGTATTATTTAGTAACCAGTCTGGCTTGTGGGAATACATGTTCTCCTTCTTTATAATTATTAATTCACAAATACATTCTTTCTGTCAGAAGCTGACTGAGATCAGATGAAACCCCAGAGTTAAAACTAAAAAAAAAAAAGAAAATAAATAACATTGGAGTAAAATTTTCCTTCAAAGATATCAAGAAACATGGGTGAATTATAAAATAAAAGGTGAATTTGAAGCCCCTAGGTAGGATGACATAAGAGAGGCAATAATTCATGAAAAGAAAAGGGAGAAAAAGGATTAACTTTAGGTTTGGCTTAGTTTTATGAATCTTATAAGATGGTAGAATTATTTTGAAAATTCTTTTTGGAAAAGTGGTAGTGGTGGCGATTGTGGAACAGGTATTAATAAGACCCACCAAAGTAGACAATTTAAGGGGGGGGAAGCTTTAAAAAAACCCAAAGTCTTAAAGATTCTTATAAACAGAGAGAATGACTAGGTTCAGAAATGATACTTTAATTAATGAGAACGCTAGTGGAAATAGACAGTCAAGGACAGATAAATTATCAAAAGCTTGAGAATACTAGCAATATTTGAACATTTTATTTCTCTGCTAAGAAGATGCCCTGGGCCTTTTGCTGTTAGTGGCACTAGAGATGAATGGAGAAGTATATATAAGAAAATGGACTGAAAATGCTTAGGGGAATATGAGAAGAAGAAATCAACTGACAAGCCACTCTGAAGCAAGGTTGTTGTAGAACTGACTTAATTCTCAGTGTCATAGAAACCTTGTTCTGAATCCAAGAGTATTCCACAGAGAGAAAGAAGCTGGGTTGTGGTAGCTGTGGTAGAGTCCAAGCAATAATTAAACCCTGAAGGCAACAGTGTAAAGTGCAGAGATCTTTCTCTTCCCAGTGCTTGCCAATTTTGTTGTAAGAAAGATTCAGAATTTCTACAAAAGGCAAATTGATATTACACTAATTATCTTTGCGTGACACACTGTATGACACACAAACTGGCCAATTGCATTTTAGTTTGGTGTATTATGCAAACCCAGTCAACTGGCTTAATAAATAGTTTTACATTAATCATAGATAAGTAGGTTATGTGAATGTAGTCTCTGGTGAAAAAAATACCAGTCTTGTTTGGGTAATATACAGTATCTGAAGAGGAAATCTATCATCTATCTATCTATCTATCTATCTATCTATCTATCTATCTATCTATCTATCTATCTATCTATCTATCTATCTATCTATCTATCTATCTATCTATCTATCTATCTATCTACCTATCTACCTATCTACCTATCTACCTATCTACCTATCTATCTATCTATCTATCTATCTATCTATCTATCTATCTATCTATCTATCTATCTATCTGGAGCATGCACAAGGAATATGTGTTTGATCTTGCTGCATTGCGTAGGAAGATCTGAAGGAAGATTCTGTTTACACGTGTTTGTTTAGTCAATTTATGTGCTGCCCACCCAACAAATGCATTAGGCTGGCATAGAATTAAAATAACAATGAAAATAAAATGTAAAAATGGAACATTGGTCACAAACATATTGCAAAGTGTAAAACATATTTCCAGGGGCGATTCAACAACCAAAACATTGAATTAAGCCACAGCCACAGATCCTCTATGGACAGAGAATGGGCACGTAGGTACAATCCAATCCAAGGCAACAGCCACCCTTTCATTCCATGAGGAAATTTTGGCCTCATTTGAACTGTGTACCAGTTTCTCAGAGGTTTCTCAGAAACCTCTCTGCATGCTCTGAAACTTAATGGGGTTCATCTGAGGCAAACTAATTTAATGGGTTTTCTCTTCCCTGCAGTGGGGAGCTAGCAGGGGGAACTCCAAAACAATCACAGAACTTTGATGTTAATTGATGTTAAATTTTCCCATCTACCAATCATGTCTGACGCTGCCCTGAGACAACCCCCCCCAAAAAAAAACCCAGGTGCAACATATGACTTCTATTGTCCATCGGGCTCTCATTGACTTCAGTCAGATTCATGTTGTTATGAACTGCAAAGCCACTTGGATTGTCAGTGGAGTTTACTAGATATATAGTATTTGGAAACTTTATCTTTCTGGGCGGTGAAATATTCCATTACGATAAGTCTAAAAAACTCCTCTGAAAATCTAACTACAGCACTGGCATCTCCAGACATGGAAGTTACTATCTAGTGGTGAGGCTGATATAGTAACAGCAATCCCATCTGTTCCCTAGATCCCATCTTTACAAAAAAGATCTCACATGCAGTTCCCTATGGATCAGCACTTCCCAAAGCCACGGAAGACTCAAAATTAGCTATAGCCACCTCTGCTTCCCTTACTCTTGGGTCATGATTAATGCCACAGAAAAGTGACATGGGGATATTTCCAGTATGGGCCACCTTTATCTTTAAACCTCCTGAAAATGGATCAAGTTGCCTGCTTGTTTGCTTACCTTGTATTGAATAAGGTGGTATATCTTAAAGCAAAATTTTGTCACATTTATGAGTTAAAAAGTAGGTCACCAAAATTAGGGAAGTGTAAAATCCAAAGCATTTTGTCTAGGAGCTGCTGGTCAAGTTGTATTGCTTCAAAATGCAAACCAAATAAAATCTTCAAGAACTTCTATTCCTGTGTGTATGTCCTTAGAATTTCAGCTGCATCTTTCTTGGAAGTAAGCACTAATGAATTAAGAGCAATGTATATCTGCTTACATAAGTTTAAGATTCTGTAAAACAGCTTTTATCCCCAGAAGCTTGTTACTGTTATATCTGATTTTCAACTTTTTGTAAATAATCAAGTTAACCCATTCCCTACTGACTGGGTTAAAGAGGTAATGTTAGCTGGCAATTAATTTAACTAATCCATACTAATATAAATGTGGGCAATTAATTCTACTTCTAAATTATTCTGATTAATGTAATTCATTTCACTTCAACAAAGATCAGAAAGCAAAAAAGATCCTGAAATATTTGGTCATATCTTTGTATCTTATAATTTAAGAATTATAGAAAGCCTATGGAGAAAATGAATGTGAAAAAACAAGTGGAGGAAACTTCAATGATATTAGATACTGACACATTTTAAATGATAAATTTAAAGAAACTTTGCCATCCATTATTTATTTAAAAAGCACAATGTTTGTAATAAAAATATAGTCTTGACTCTACAATATATGAATGCTTCACATGCCCCTCAATTTAAGAAAAGGAACAGGATTTTATTTATCACTACCTAGACCAGACATGTCAAACACAAGGCCCGGGGGCCAGATCCGGCCCGTGAAGTGGTTTCATGCGGCCCGCGAAGCCATCCTGGAAACAGTGAGGCCCCCACTGCCTTGGCCCTGGCCCAGAGACCCTCCTTCTGCCAGAGACCCTCAGATCTGTCCCACTCCTGCCCAGGCCCCCATAGGCACCCTTGATGCGAACGATGTAGAGTTGGCCATGCTCACCCAGTAGGCCATACACACTCTAGCCACGCCCACCCAGTAGGCCACACTCACCCAGGCCATACCCACCCAGCCCCCTGAGGGCAACCGCAATGCTGATGCGGCCCTCAATGAAATTGAGTTTGACACCCCTGACCTAGACTAACAAATTGCAGAATTATTAATCACAGAATTTATAAGAAGTGGGATTTATGTTTAATCCAAAACAGAAAATATATTTCAAATCAATTCATTTTTTAAATTGAACAACATTAAATCTTTCTATTGAACATTCATGAACATGGGTTATTTATTTATATTTATTTATTTCATATTTCTATATACATAGCCACCCATGTCACAATTGTGATGCAATATTATTAGCAATAGTAATAGCATAAATAGCAATGTAGAAACAGAAGCATATTTTAAAAGTTTGTTGGGTACAATATAGACTTTGGCCAGAATTAAATTATGTGCTTTCCTGTATACTAATACTCTTTTTAGTTATAAACCTAAGCAAGCCAACATAGCTAATAGAAAAAGCATAAAAGAACAATTAGAAAATATACAAAATAAGTAAATATAAAGTGATTGAATTATATTTCCATTGGGTTTGAAACATGTCATTTGATGCCACTTCTGTTTAAATAATGGACTTTTAATATAATCACTTTGGGATATATTGTGTCTATATGTTTTTCTTAATATTGATCTCTCATTCCCTGTAGATTAGAGATTCCTGCATTGTCATATCTAATGTTGGAAGCAAAAAGGAATGCCTTTGAAAACTCCTCCAGTTTAAAATCTGGCACAGAAATTGATTATCAAGAAATATCTTACATTAAGTACTTTAAAGTCCCTTTATTACTCATGAAGGCAGCATAGAAGTCCATTTGAATAAACATGGAAAGGGTGATTGACAGTGTAATGTATTGAGCTTGTTTTGTTAAGGGAACACCATGTGGGTAATTGCTGGAAGGTTGCTTGAGCAGGGAAGCTGGCTAACGGCTCCCAGCTCCTCAGACAACCCGTCTCCAGCGCCGCTATTAGTTGCCTCTAGGGCCGCAATAGTTTGCTTTAAACCTATTGGCCGCCGCCTAGAGGCCAGGGTATAAACTACTGCATTTGCAGCCCTATTCCTCAGTTCAGATCCTGCAAGCAATAAACAATGATCTTTGCTGAACTCACTCGCCTCATCTTCGTCATTAAGCAATGAACCCAGTACATAACAGACAGTTAGCTGGGAACAAGAACCTCTTAAAACAATAGGGGTCAACATTCATGGACGTTGTAATAACTAGAATTGTTATAATGGCAATGTATTTCTTTTCATATTAGAGACAATGACGCTCTCAGTATTGGTTACTGGGGAACCCAAATGGAAGATGGCAGTCATTTCTTTCTAATGGGCTTTTAACAGAACATGTTGTTAGCCAATCTAGGAAGACAATCTAGGAAGAGAGTTGTGGATCTTTTCAGCTCCAATCTCCAACAGTAAAATTTCAGTTTTGCATTCATGAATAAGATCTAAGCCTTCCTTGGAATAAGTAGATAGATTCTACTTACTGAAGTAGATTGATGTTCCTCCTCCTCCTCCTCCTCCTCCTCCTCCTCCTCCTCCTCCTCCTCCTCCTCCTCTTCTTCTTCTTCTTCTTCTTCTTCTTCTTCTTCTTCTTCTTCTTCTTCTTCTTCTTCTTCTTCTTCTTCTTCTTCTTCTTCTTCTTCTTCATCCTTTCTATCTCATAATCCTTTTCAAAAACCAGAAAAGACATGTAAAATGACCAAATGTAGATCTTTATTTATAGGTTTGGAAGGCGGGGAGGAGAATTAAAGGTAGGAATCATACTAATTTAGAGCCCCACTGCTCCAATTCTATCTTTAACCTTGTCTCATACCTGCCAACAAAACATCTCCCAACTTTCAACCAAATGCCCATCAATGCTACTCCATTACTGATGTCCTCTGCAGTTTTCCAGAAGTTTTAGAGGCTAGGTAACAACTAGATGATGATTATGTTGTCTAATTCAAGCTATAATGTTTTATAAACTATAGATATCTGAACTCAAATAAATATGACATGTTCAATAAGCAGCAATCAAACAAATCATGACTTGGAGGGGGGGTGTTGTGAAATCATTTTTGATGAAGTACTTCCCTGAAAGCCTCTACATTATACCATATGTAGAGATTGTGCACACACATTCATAAACACATACATACACACACACAAACACACACACACTCACATACACACACACACACAAAGAGAATAAATACATACATACTTGCAAAGGCTCAGGTGCCTTTGATTTTTCTTTAAAAACACAATACTCTAAAATGGCATCAAGCACAGAGTTCTAAAACTGAGAAATGGAATTTCTCTATGCCAGATAAGTAACATTCATTCATATGAACTAGCATCTCTAACATTAACTCAGCAAAATGGCAGTAATATGATTGCAGTAACATTGGAATGCCTAAAACTTGTTATTGTCTGTTACCAATCCTTTATTTGACCATCAGAAAGTTTATTGACACAGTAAATAAGAGATGTGACAGAGTGGCATCTTTGCTCATATATTTGTATCACAGGTTGTGGAGCGATTTCAGAAAGTTCTGAAATGGTTATGCTCCTGCCAATCTGGATGTAGCTTGGATGGGGAATCTGGAGATTAATGAAAATAGCTATGATGTGTCTTACTGTTTTTGACTATAATCCAGTTATCTTGACACTCCAGGTAGTTTTCAGATTTGTACATTTCTGCCTTCCAGTGACCTCCTTATCTCCTTACTTTATCTTTTTCTATCTTTTTGGGGGGGTTTTCTTCATTTTTTTCAACTCTTTGAAGGACATGTTTGTCATTCCCACTGAAATAAATACACTAAAATGCATTTGTGACTTTATGAGGCACCATTTTTCTTTTCTAAAAATAACAATTTCTTTTCTCAGGACCCTCAAAACTTGCAAAGGTTTCAGAAAGTATAATGCATTATATCTCTATTCCTCTGGGTGGCTTCCTTTTAGATAGCTGTGCAAAATGCCAAAGCAAATCCTGAAAATGCTAAGTGCCATTTGCAAGTTGAACGTTCTTGTTCTTGATGAATGGTCTGAACATTCTTGCATGGAAAAATGTACAAACTGATGGCCAAATTGTTTATGTTTCATTGATCTGAATTACTTAATAACTTGGATACAAACTGTTGTCTAAACTCTGATGCTACAATTTGAAAAGCAAATTCTACTAGCCTTAACAGGATGCTTGCTCACTATTTATCCCATTCCTATGTATTTTTGTACCAATTTCACTGTGATACGTGCATACATCCAGATAACTATGAACTCCAGATGCAACACTGCTGCCAGCTGAAAACATTGAAAATATGAGATTTAGGTTGGAGAACCTTAGCCATGCACCCTCCAGTTATTGTGTCTCTAATAGTAGGACTAGAACTCACAGTTTTCCAATTTCTACCCTGGTGCAAAAGAGGTAAAAGAGAAATGATATCTTTTGACATACTGGCCACCATGAAAATCTAAAACTGCCATTCTTTCTACGTGTTAGGATCAAAATGATTTTACCAGGTTGTTCTGTACCAGCCTGCTACCGGCCCTGCAGAAAAGGCAGGGACAACCCCTTTACAAACGGCAAGAGGCTGGAATTAAGCCTGCCAAATTTATTAAGATAAAACAGAGCAAAACAAGACACCAACCATGAAACAGGAGCAATGAAACAGGAACTAATCAAGCGGTTGCCTTCAGCAAACCAGCCCTCCCACGCATTCCCCTTTTATACAGTTCAGGGCGTGGCTTCTCTCTGCCTCCTTCCGAGGTGCCCCATTGCCTTCCTCTGTTTACTCCTGATTGACTTCCTCCTGCGTCGGGCGTCCTTGAACAGGGCCAGCTGTGGGTAATCTTCATCCACGCTGTCAGGCTCACACAGCTGGGTCTCCGTCGTGACCAGGTGGGAGGGGCCTGGCTGAGGGCTCTCATCAGCAAGATCTTTAACCCCCTCAGCAAGCTCTTCAACACCCCCCTCCTCCTCTGAGTCGTCCGACCCAACTGCCGAACCCACAGGCTGACCCTGAATCACAACACTGGTGATGCGAATGGATGGATAGAAATCAGATAAGAGAGTACAGAAAAATTGTTGCCTAGCAACAATTTAGGCATTTCGCAAGAACAGCAAGTGTGCCTTTAGAAGCATACCTGTGTTTTGGTTTGTTAAATGCAATACAAATTAGAAATAAACTTGGCACGGAACTGCTTTTCTAACTGGATTCAAGCTATGGGTCCTTGAACTATGAAATGATTTCCCTAGGAAATCAGGACTAAGCACAAGCAAGGCAATTTTCTTTTTCTTTTCTTCCATGTTTGGATTAGCTACAAAAAGCAGAGGCAATCTCTAATCCACTTCAATAATACAAAACAGGCTGCTTTAAAAAGGATGCAAACTGTGAATGCTGGTGTGAAAATTGGTGCCTATTCTCCAAGACAAGCTTCTTGCCTTTAGGTGTTTCTTCCTTGATATATTGGAACAATCTGAAGAAATAGTAAGTAGTCCAATGCTTGCTTAGTGAAGGAAACCTGAAGACTAAAGGTGTATTCATCAGAAGTTAGAAGTTCTAAATTAGAAACTCTTTTTCCATATCCGGATTTATCAGCAATGAACTGTAATAGAAAGGCATCTTATAAAGGCCAAAAGAACCTGTTTGAGATGTGCTGTGGTGCTGGAAAATCGGGGGAGAAGAGATAGAAAACTACTGATTCTAGTTAAATCTTGTTAATAATATCAATGATGCTTATTTGTTAATGATAAAGGCATTCTTCCAAACTGCAGGAGTTACTGCAATGTAACAACAACAACTCCTACACCTTTAGTTCTACGCGGGGAAAAACCCGAATGACCAAAGATCCACATACAAACACCCGCGAAAACCTCAGAAAACAAAAGGTAGTCCTGGACTTACAACTTAGTGACTGTTCAAAGTTATAACAGCCCTGAAAAATGTGACTTATGACTGTTATGACCTTTGCAGCATCTCCATGATCACGTCATCAAAATTCAGATGCTTGACCACTAGTTCATATTTATGATCTTTGCTGTCTCTCAGGATCACGTGATCACTTTTTGCAACCTTCTGATAAGCAAAGTCAATGGGGAAGCCAGATTCACTTAACAACCAGGTTACTAATTTATCAACTGGAGTGATTCACTTAACAACGTTGACAAGAAATAAAATGGGGCAAAACTCACTTAACAAATGTCTCATTTAACAACAGAAATTTTGGGCTTAATCGTGGTCGTAAGTCGAGAATCATCTACATATAAAAATAAAAAAAAATACTGCCTACTGAAATATTATTTATAGATTTCAATTTTACATATGCAAAGCTACAATAAAACATTTAGAGTATTACCATTTGACCCATATGCTTTAATGTTTTAATTTATTTTAATTTGAAGGAGTTGTTGCATCTCAATTTTAGTTTTTCCTTAAAGAAGCCTTGTAGTTGTTTTGTTATAAAATGAACTTCAGAGGTTTTTCAAGTTCTTGTCTAGTTTCTATTGCATCTTTCACCTAATTTGAAGCAATCTGTCCTCTGTCTAGCAGACTTAATGTGGTTTCATGGCTGCCATCCATTATGGATTGCTTGGAGCCCTACCTGGCACCGTTTCAGTTCAGTAACTTTTAATGTAATAGGCTTGTGTAAAAAAAATAACATTATTCTTAGTTAATAATATGGCTATTAATCTAACTGCTTCTTATGATATTTTAATAACTCATTTAGAATTCTGTAGCAGGTATAAAAGTAGGTATTTGATTCTAAATGGATTTGTTGGAAGGAGGAATATGATAGGAGAGCATTAATCAAACCAGGAATCCACATTTGGAAAATGAATTAGAAGTGTATTTTTCCAAGGATAAGCTGAAAGAATGTGTATTTGTAATCACCCATTGACATTTAGGAATCTTATCAACTTTTCTTGATGTATGAAGTGTATGAATGACAACAGATGGAGAGTCAGTCAGAAGATTTGATTTGACACTCACTGTTTAAATAGCTGTCTGTAGGTTCTACTAAATATGCAATTGTTTTCCTTACCCTGGTCAGCTTTGTTCTGGTGTTGCCTATTAACTTCAAATTGTTCTAAAGAGTATGGATACAAAGGGTCTAAGATTGCTTGGCTTAAACATTCTGTATTTCAACCTCCTCCAATCCTCTCATCAGTGTTTCTCAATCTTGGCAACTTTAAGATATATGGATTTCAGCTCTCAGAATTCCCCAATCAGCAGATTCGCTGGGAAATTCTGGGAGTTGAAGTCCACATATCTTAAAGTTGCAAGGTTGAGAACGCTGTTCTGGATAAATGGATTTTAGTTTCCAGATTTCATTGCAATAGACATGCTGGAAAATTCTAGAAAATTCCCATATTTTAATTATAGAATATTATTTGCTGTCTGATTGTGTTACTTGTTTCTAAGTCACAGCAAGAGTAGAGTGAGTGCTGTCTCATGGAAAGTTAGTCCAGAAAACAGACAAATTAATAGAAAACGAAGAAAGTAAAGTTCTCTGGGAGTTTAAGATTCAAACGGACAAACAGCTGTCACATAACACCCCAACTTAACTATTGTTGATAAGAAAGACAAAAAAGTTTGGATAGTGGAGGTTGCAGTACATGAATATTGCAAATCAGAAAAGAAAGAACCAGAGAAAAATCACAAAATAAAAACCTGCAACTAGAAGTAGAATGACTGTGGCAAAAGAAAGCAAAGATAGTACCAATAGTAATGGTACTTTGGGTGCAATTCCAAAACATCTACCTGAACACCATTGGTATTGATAAAGTCACCATAAGTCAACTGCAAAAAGCAATTTTACATGGAACTACTTACATTTTATTTATTTATTTATTTATTTTAATTCCATTCATATCCCGCCCTTCTCCGAAGACTCAGGGCGGCTTACAAGCTTAGCAGTAGCCTTCATTCTATGTATATGCCTGCTTATTAGGGCTTTCACACACACCCCAAGCGGCATTATTACAAAGTCAGCTTAATTGCCCCCAACAATCTGGGTCCTCATTTTACCTACCTCGGAAGGATGGAAGGCTGAGTCAACCTTTTATAGCAGTGGTTCGCCACCACTGCTATAAAAGGTAAAGGTAAAGGTTCCCCCGCACATGCGTGCTAGTCGTTTCCAAGTCTAGGGGCCGGTGCTCATCTCCGTTTCAAAGCTGAAGAGCCAGCGCTTGTCTGAGGACGTCTCCGTGGTCATGTGGCCGGCATGACTAGACGCCAAAGGCGCACGGAGCACTGTTACCTTCCCACTGTAGTGGTCCCTATTTTTCTACTTGCATTTTTACGTGCTTTCGAACTGCTAGGTTGGCAGAAGCTGGGACGAGTAACAGGCGCTCACTCTGTTACGCAGCACTTGGGATTCGATCTGCCAAACTGCCAACCTTCTGATCGACAAGCTCAGTGTCCTAACCCACTGAGCCACCACGTCCCTACCACTGCTATAGATTGATCTAATTATTGTAGCCAACCAGAGTTACTTCTTGGGAGATGAGTAGCTATATAAATATGATAGATAGATGATAGATAGATAGATAGATAGATAGATAGATAGATAGATAGATAGATAGAGAATAGTGCAATATCTTTTAGAAATTTACACTGATCATATAGCTTTTCCTACCCTCATAACCAGCATTCCTTAAATTTATGTGACACTTTTTTTCTGTAATTTAAATACAGCACCTTTAATTTGTTTAAAAATTACTTTCAAACAAAAATTTCCTCTGAACTCCGAGCAGTTATTTAATTCATTACATTTGTATAAATTTTCCATAACATGTCTGGATATCTTACACAGCAGATACAACATTAAATGCAATGTAAAAAAAAGTAAGATGAAGATTAGTTAAAACATGAACAAGTGGGAAGTCATCCATTAACATATCTATCAAGTGATGTATATTTCTCTATAACTCCCAGTATTCATTATTTATTTTTGTTTACTTATTTGAATCCTGCTTTTATTATTTTTACAAATAAGTCAAGATGGTGAACCTATCCAACATACTTTCCTCCTATTTTTCCCAGGTGAGGTAGGTTGGGCCAAGAGTTACTCGTTCAAGGACCCCCAACTGGCTTTCATGGATAACATTGGGCTAGAACTCAAAGACTCTTGCTTTTTAGCCAGATGCCATGAAAAATTTGATTTTCTTCTTCAAATATTATTTCCATTATAGCATATTCACAGGTTATATCCTTCACATAGACAAAAAACAAAAGGATCCATAATCTCTATGAAATTCTCTGTATTTATCCTCAGATAATTTAATTATAGGATGATGCATTTTTTCCTACAGAATCATATTTGATTAGCTGAACAGATTTAATATGAATAGAAAATATTAAAACGGCAGGTTTTAAGCAATGCCTATTTGCTGATTTTTCATCACTGCACAAAAATGAACAATTTGATGTTTATGGAATGACCTTTTTAGATGTATCCATTGTTTTCACTGTTTGTTAGTGATGTTATTATATTGCCAAATGTGATATCAATGAGACATTTTGATTTTGACTGATCAAAGAATATCCTCATCCTCAAAATTTGAAATTATTTTCATGTTGTTGCTATGATCTCACCAAGTATCAAGTTGGACTTCAAGCAAAAGTTTATTTTTTACTGTTAATAATATAATCATTTGGCTATTTCAGACTAGTGAAACATATTTAAAAGGTTAAATATTTTCAGAATCTTGGATTATTTTACTGCTCTGCTTATGCCAACACAGACAAATCTCCATTGAAAGAAGTCAAATGAAGGTTAATTGGATTTATTGAATACTTACTGAGGAGGTTAAGATGATTTATAGTCTGGGTCTGTATGTTCAGTTAGATGTAAATGGAATTTACATAGGATTTGTAATTCCAGAGAAACATATAGGAACCTATATTATCCTTGGCCAGCTACTAGCCCATCTTGCTCAGCATTGTCTACAAGGACTGGAAGAAGTTCCTCAGGATTTCAGGCAGCATTTTTTCCAGTGTATCTGGAATTGCCAAAGGTAGAAATTAAGATATTTGTAGTACAGCCTTCTGTGAAAATTCCATTTTTTTGCTTCATCATGAATGAAGTCAACATAAATTATATTCACGAAGATAAGAAGATATGGAATTGTCCCAAAAATTCAAGTTTTCACTAAACAATGATAATAGAATTGGACATAATTATACAAATACTGTAACTTATATATGATGGATGCCTGTATACTTAATCTACCTTCTTGATTCATTGATGGTTAAAATAAGCACCTCCAAAATGTGCTACTGATATTTGCAATTCTTGACTAATTCATTGCCAGGTGATAACTATATCTTGTGATATATTCATAAAAAAGAAAGAAAAAAATTATGCTCAGTGTTTCGGTTTCCTGATTTGTACAAGGATTGTGCGGTTTTAATTTTTGGATGATGCCAACAAGCCAAGAAGGACAGAAACAGAGACAGAGACAGAGACAGCAGTAGGAATGTTCTTTTTACACTGATGCAAGAAATACCATGGTCTTCCCAGTTGCAATGTATGGCAGTGAAAGTTGGACCATAAGAAAGGCTGAGCGCCAAAGAATTGAAGCCTTTGAACTATGGTGCTGGAGAAGACTCCTGCAAGTCCCGTGGACTGTAAGGTGATCAAACCGGTCAGTCCTAGAGGAGATCAACCCTGACTGCTCTTTAGAAGGCCAGATCCTGAAGCTAAAGCTCAAATACTTTGGCCACCTAATGAGAAGGAAGGACTCACTGGAGAAGAGCCTAATGCTGGGAAAGATTGAGGGCAAGAGAAGAAGGGGACGACAGAGAATGAGGTGGCTGGATGGAGTCACTGAAGCAGTAGGCGTGAGCTTAAATGGACTCCAGAAGATGGTAGAGGACAGGAAGGCCTGGAGGAACATTGTCCATAGGGCCGCGATGGGTCGGACACGACTTCGCAACTAACAACAACAACAAAGAAATACCATAGCAGAAGTTGGTACTCATTGTATCTTTCCTTGACATTTAACTTAAAAAAATTACTGGCAGGGATACTAAGGTAAATTCATTGATATATATGCCTTATTTTGATGCCCCTATTCACGACATCAATCCTAACAGTGAGGACAATTAACCAGTGGCACAGCTTGCCTTCAGAAATCGTGGGCGCTCCATCACGGGAAATTTTTTAAGAAGAGATTAGAGACTGTCACTTGTCTGAAATGGTATATAAGTTCTCCTGCTTGAGCAGGGGGCTGGACTAGAAGACCACCAAGGTCCCTTTCATCTCCATTCTATTCTTATAAAAATTAGCAAGCCTGAAATATACACTGGGTGAACACTGGGATGCCAGTCTCTTTCAGATTGCTTGGGGTCAAAGCAGATTTGAATTTGGCTTGTTAAACAGAATGTGGGAAACCAACCATTGAAGTGACGATAAGGAAAGGGTGAACAGACCATACCGTGTTGTAGACACATAACCTTCAGAGGTAAAGCAAACCAAATCACAGAGTGTACTATCTAGCATCAACTCAACCATTGATCCCTGGAGGTTTTCAGGAAGATTGGACAGCCATTTGTCTGAAATGGTATAAGGTCTACTGCTCGAGCAGGGGTTGGACTAGAAGACCTCCAAGGTCCCTTCCAACTCCGTTATTCTGTTAATCCTCAGAAATATATTCTCTACTATGTCTATTCCTCGAAAGCTGGAAGGGAGTAATAAAGCATGTAATTTGACTTTGGAGTTATGTAGTCCTGTATTTCAAATGTAAAGTACTAAAAAGGACACTGAAACATGGCTGCATTTGTGGTCTTGGTGAATGTTGTCATTTTTCATTTCGTCACATACATATACATCAAAAAGAAGCCGGTGTTCAATCAGCTACAGGCAAACAAGGAGATATTTTCTCACATCCATAGAAATCTTTCCATTTAGCATCTATGGGAAGTGCTAATCTTGCTTTCTAATGTTCAAAACAATAAGCAAGCAAAAAATATATATGCAAGAAATGGTTTTTTAAAAATGTTAAAAATGAAGTATCCAGAGTCACTCAATAGTGGGATGTGTAATAACCAGGGCTTTTTTTTTGTCATAGAACACCCACAACAAGTTCTGGCACCTTTTTTGGAATGGAACCTTGTAGGGTAGGCAAGGCGTGTTGTATGATGTGCGTGAGTTCCGGCACCTTTTTTATTTTTTTTACAAAAAAAGCACTGGTAATAAATAAATAAAAACTATGAGTACTGATATATTTGTTGGACTATGATGATATTCTATCAATTCTCTCAAAGGGTGCCTGGCATAGGTCTGCTCTTTTCAAAGAGGCAACAGAGACTTACACACATGCCAAGCAGTTTGTTTGGCAGCAGGAAGAATGGATGCCAAATTTTAAAGCATGCTTGCCAGCTGGATTCATCTTTAATCTCCAAAGCCTTCTTGATATGCATCCAGAATAAAAGAGTCTCAATGCAATTCAGGTGGAGGCTTCAGTGACTAATACAGCCCACTGTACATATTTTGGTCATCTGTAATAGTTTCTGGTTTTAAGTGGCTGGGGGGAGGATCTGGGCAGTGGAGTACATTTTTAAGTACATTTAATATATTTGGATCTTCTGGACCTATTGTTCTCCTTTGAAATAATGTCTCTTCCTCCATCTTGGTCATATTGCATTTGGAATAATGTGTGTTTCCAGGTGAAAAATGATTTTTTTTCTCCTAATCACTGCACTGCCAGTTCCACATGTTCTAGGTCTAGGAGACAGATGTTTATCTATACATTTAAAAATGGGATATGATACTAAGAGATTGTATGCTTTTCCCAAAGTGATAGCCAATAAAATAAACTACAAGTATAAAATACATTCATTTTGCCGATTGTTTGATTTTAGTAGTTTACATTGCTCTGAGTGCAGTATGGAAATTGATTTTTTTAAAGACCTAATCTGAAATGTACAAGGCCATTCTATCCATTCAGAGCAAGCAAAAATTGTTTGCTATAACCATTAGTAAGATTTAAAAAGAAAATATTTTATCACTGTGTTTGAACCTAGAGCATGTTAGCTGCTACATAACCACAGTGGACAGTTTTATTATTATTGATCATGAGAATTAGCTGAACTTGTACAATAGTGCAAGGCAGTAAATTAAGTGGGATGTTTTGTTTCGCAAGGGTATGGCATTCTTTAAAATAATGATGACAACATTAAAATCAAGTGGAAGTTTACAATGTCTAGCATACATTAGCTATCTAATTACAGTTTTGAAGAGTTCTCGAATAAATACATTATGTTTTTATAAATGTTCTTTTATTTTGGCTTTTTATTTTATATGATAGAATGAGAGGTGAATTAAATAATATAATTCTGCTTTAATTTATCCACAAATATTGATGAAGCCAAAGATTGGCACAAATATGTTTCTGGTGCTAGAATACTTGAATGTCTTTTTCATTGTCTCTTTTCATTATCCAGCTCTTCTCTTTTATGACAGTATACTACTAAACAGGCCAACTCAATATGTCTATATTTTTGATGGCAGAAAACCTATCCATCATATAACTAAGAAATAATTAGGTAATCTGTTTCCTCTTTTTAATATTTTATTTATTTATTTATTATTTTATTATATTAGTCTCAGGTTGAGTCAGCCTTTCTTCCTTCCAAGGTCGGTAAAATGAGGACCCAGATTGTCAGGGCAATATGCTGACTCTGTAAACTGGTAGGCCAAACTCAATAACGATGGTTATAGAACTATTTGTGAAGAAACAGAGAAAAGCAATTTTGTTATCAAGCTACCATTCTGTGCCCAAATATGTAAGCATGAGGTATCTGGATGTAGTCAACAGTATCATTAAGTATACCTATGTATACATATATGTGAGAAAGTGGAGACAATGATTTAAATTTTGAATTCTAGCAGAAGAAAGCTCCAGCATTGTCAGGGGAAAAATAATGAAAGGTCATTTTGAAACTCATCATTGGTTAATATAAGTAGAAATCCTCTGGATGAAGATTCTGTCTGGCACCACATCAGTGTTTAAAATCTTGACTTTCCTGATGGAATGGGGATTTTAGTTAAAATTCACACTATTGTTTGATTCTTGTTCTCTTTTCCAGTAGCAGCTGTCAAACAGAGATGGAATAAAGCCAATTAGAACATGTTTAAATTAATTTTCACATGCGATTCTGGGTTAGATGAACAAAATCAAGCCATTCTTTACAACAT
>NC_138207.1:61124907-61132407 GCF_964194415.1 Vipera berus
AGGGTTAGGGTTAGGGTTAGGGTTAGGATTAGGGTTAGGGTTAGGGTTAGGGTTAGCGTTAGGGTTTGGGTTAGGCTTAGGGTTGTGTTAGGGATAGGGTTAGGTTTGGGGTTTAGGGTTAGGGTTAGTGTTAGGGTTAGGGTTAGGGTTCTGTTAGGGTTAGGGTTGGGGTTGGGGTTTAGCGTTAGGGTTAGGGTTAGGGTTAGGGTTAGCGGTTAGGGTTAGGGTGAGGGTTAGGGTTAGGGTTAGCGTTAGGGTTAGGGTTAGGCTTAGGGTTAGGCTTAGGGGTGTGTTAGGGATAGGGTTAGGGTTGGGGTTTAGGGTTAGAGTTAGTGTTAGGGTTAGGGTTAGGGTTAGGGTTGGGGTTGGGATTTAGCGTTAGGGTTAGGGTTAGGGTTAGCGGTTAGGGTTAGTGTTAGGGTTAGGGTTAGGGTTTGGGTTAGGGTTAGGGTTTGGGTTAGGGTTAGGGTTAGGGTTAGGGTTAGGGTTAGGGTTAGCGGTTAGGGTTAGGGTAAGGGTTAGGGTTAGGGTTAGGGTTAGGGTTTGGGTTAGGGTTAGGGTTAGGGTTAGGGTTAGGGTTAGGGTTAATTGGGTAAATGAGCTTAATTGGGGTCAATGATGGTTAAAGGGGATTAATGATGGTTAATGAAGGTTAATGGTGGTTAATTGGAATTAGGGTTAGGGTTAGGGTTTGGGTTAGGGTTAGGGTTTGGGTTAGGGTTAGGGTTAGGGTTAGGGTTAGCGGTTAGGGTTAGGGTAAGGGTTAGGGTTAGGGTTTGGGTTAGGGTTAAGGTTAGGGTTAGGGTTAGGGTTAGGATTAGGGTTTGGGTTAGGGTTAGGGTTAGGGTTAGTGGTTAGGGTTAGGGTTAGGGTTAGGGTTAGGGTTGTGTTAGGGTTAGGGTTAGGGTTAGGGTTAGGGTTACGGTTAGGGTTAGGGTTAGGGTTAGGGTTAGGGTTAGGGTTAGGGTTAGGGTTAGGGTTAGGGTTAGGGTTAGGATTAGTGTTTGGGTTAGGGTTTGGGTTAGGGTTTGGGTTAGGGTTGTGTTAGGGTTAGGGTTAGGGTTAGGGTTAGGGTTAGGGTTAGGGTTAGGGTTAGGGTTAGGGTTAGGGTTAGGGTTAGGGTTAGGGTTAGGGTTAGGGTTAGGGTTGTGTTACGGTTAGGGTTGGGGTTTAGGGTTAGGGTTAGTGTTAGGGTTAGGGTTAGGGTTGTGTTAGGGTTAGGGTTAGGGTTGGGGTTTAGGGTTAGGGTTAGGGTTAGGGTTAGGGTTGTGTTAGGGTTAGGGTTAGGGTTAGGGTTAGGGTTAGGGTTAAGTTTAGGTTTAGGGTTAGGGTTAGGGTTAGGGTTAGGGTTAATTGGGTTAATGAGCTTAATTGGGGTCAATGATGGTTAAAGGGGATTAATGATGGTTAAAGAAGGTTAATGGTGGTTAATGGGGATTAATTGAGGTTAATTGAGGTTAATGGGGGTTAATGGAGATTTATGGGGGTTAATGGGGGTTAATGGGTTTTAATGGGGTTAATGGGGGTTTAGTGGTGGTTAATGGTGATAATGGGGGTTAATGATGGTCAATGGTAGTTTATGGGTTAGGGTTAGGTGTTAAGGTTAGGGTTAGGGTTAGGATTAGGGTTAGGATTAATTGGATTAATGAGCTTAATTGGGGTCAATGATGGTTAATGGGGATTAATGGTGGTTAATGATGGTTAATGGGGGTTAATGGGGGTTAATGGTGGTTACTGGGGGTTAATGCAATTAATAGGGGTCATTGGTGGTTTAGGGGGTTAAGGGTGGTTATCGAAGGTTAATCGTCGTTAATAAGTTTTAATGGGCTTAATTGGTATCAATGATGGTTAAAGGGATTAATGGTGGTTAATGAATGTTAATGGTGGTTAATGGCGATTAATGGATGTTAATGGGGGTTAATGGGGATTAATGGCTGTTAATGGCGGTTAATGGGTTTTACTATTAATTCCATTAAACCCCATTAACCCTATAAACCACCATTGACCTCCATTAACCCCATTAAAACCCACTAACTGCCATAAATATCCCTTAACCACCATTAACCCCATTAACCTCCATTAATCCCCATTAACCAACATTAACCTTCATTAACCACCATTAACCCCCTAAACCACCACTGACCCCTAATAATTGCATTAACCCCCATTAACCCCCATTAACCTCCATTAACCTCCATTAACCCCCATTAACCTCCATTAACCTCCATCAGGGGTTAATGGTTTTTAATAATGGTCTATGGTGGTTAATGTCAGTTAATGATGGTTAATGCAGTTAATGGGGGCAATGGTTAGGGTTGTGTTAGGGTTAGGGTTAGGGTTAGGGTTAGTGTTAGGGTTAGGGTTAGGGTTGTGTTAGGGTTAGGGTTAGGGTTAGGGTTAGGGTTAGGGTTACGGTTAGGGTTAGGGTTAGTGTTAGGATTAGGGTTAGGGTTGTGTTAGGGTTAGGGTTGGGGTTAGGGTTAGGGTTAGGGTTAGTGGTTAGGGTTAGGGTTAGGGTTAGGGTTAGGGTTGTGTTAGGGTTAGGGTTAGGGTTAGGGTTAGGGTTACGGTTAGGGTTAGGGTTAGGGTTAGGGTTAGGGTTAGGGTTAGGGTTAGGGTTAGGGTTAGGGTTAGGGTTAGGATTAGTGTTTGGGTTAGGGTTTGGGTTAGGGTTTGGGTTAGGGTTGTGTTAGGGTTAGGGTTAGGGTTAGGGTTAGGGTTAGGGTTAGGGTTAGGGTTAGGGTTAGGGTTAGGGTTAGGGTTAGGGTTAGGGTTAGGGTTAGGGTTAGGGTTGTGTTACGGTTAGGGTTGGGGTTTAGGGTTAGGGTTAGTGTTAGGGTTAGGGTTAGGGTTGTGTTAGGGTTAGGGTTAGGGTTGGGGTTTAGGGTTAGGGTTAGGGTTAGGGTTAGGGTTGTGTTAGGGTTAGGGTTAGGGTTAGGGTTAGGGTTAGGGTTAAGTTTAGGTTTAGGGTTAGGGTTAGGGTTAGGGTTAGGGTTAATTGGGTTAATGAGCTTAATTGGGGTCAATGATGGTTAAAGGGGATTAATGATGGTTAAAGAAGGTTAATGGTGGTTAATGGGGATTAATTGAGGTTAATTGAGGTTAATGGGGGTTAATGGAGATTTATGGGGGTTAATGGGGGTTAATGGGTTTTAATGGGGTTAATGGGGGTTTAGTGGTGGTTAATGGTGATAATGGGGGTTAATGATGGTCAATGGTAGTTTATGGGTTAGGGTTAGGTGTTAAGGTTAGGGTTAGGGTTAGGATTAGGGTTAGGATTAATTGGATTAATGAGCTTAATTGGGGTCAATGATGGTTAATGGGGATTAATGGTGGTTAATGATGGTTAATGGGGGTTAATGGGGGTTAATGGTGGTTACTGGGGGTTAATGCAATTAATAGGGGTCATTGGTGGTTTAGGGGGTTAAGGGTGGTTATCGAAGGTTAATCGTCGTTAATAAGTTTTAATGGGCTTAATTGGTATCAATGATGGTTAAAGGGATTAATGGTGGTTAATGAATGTTAATGGTGGTTAATGGCGATTAATGGATGTTAATGGGGGTTAATGGGGATTAATGGCTGTTAATGGCGGTTAATGGGTTTTACTATTAATTCCATTAAACCCCATTAACCCTATAAACCACCATTGACCTCCATTAACCCCATTAAAACCCACTAACTGCCATAAATATCCCTTAACCACCATTAACCCCATTAACCTCCATTAATCCCCATTAACCAACATTAACCTTCATTAACCACCATTAACCCCCTAAACCACCACTGACCCCTAATAATTGCATTAACCCCCATTAACCCCCATTAACCTCCATTAACCTCCATTAACCCCCATTAACCTCCATTAACCTCCATCAGGGGTTAATGGTTTTTAATAATGGTCTATGGTGGTTAATGTCAGTTAATGATGGTTAATGCAGTTAATGGGGGCAATGGTTAGGGTTGTGTTAGGGTTAGGGTTAGGGTTAGGGTTAGTGTTAGGGTTAGGGTTAGGGTTGTGTTAGGGTTAGGGTTAGGGTTAGGGTTAGGGTTAGGGTTACGGTTAGGGTTAGGGTTAGTGTTAGGATTAGGGTTAGGGTTGTGTTAGGGTTAGGGTTGGGGTTAGGGTTAGGGTTAGGGTTAGGGTTAGGGTTAGCAGTTAGGGTTAGGGTTAGGGTTAGGGTTAGGGTTAGGGTTATTGTTGTGTTAGGGTTAGGGTTAGGGTTAAGTTTAGGTTTAGGGTTAGGGTTAGGGTTAGGGTTAGGGTTAATTGGGTTAATGAGCTTAATTGGGGTCAATGATGGTTAAAGGTGATTAATGATGGTTAATGAAGGTTAATGGTGGTTAATGGGGATTAATTGAGGTTACTCGAGGTTAATGGGGGTTAATGGAGGTTAATGGGGGTTAATGGGTTTTAATGGGGTTAATGGGGGTTTAGTGGTGGTTAATGGTGATAATGGGGGTTAATGATGGTCAATGGTAGTTTATGGGTTAGGGTTAAGGGTTAGGGTTAGGGTTAGGGTTGGGGTTAGGGTTGGGGTAGGGTTAGGGTTTGGATTACGGTTAGGGTTAGGGTTAGGGTTAGGGTTAGGGTTAGGGTTAGGGTTAGGATTAGCGTTAGGGTTAGGGTTAGGGTTAGGGTTAGTGTTGTGTTATGGTTAGGGTTGGGGTTTAGGGTTAGGGTTAGTGTTAGGGTTAGGTTTAGGGTTGTGTTAGGGTTAGGGTTAGGGTTGGGGTTTAGGGTTAGGGTTAGGGTTAGGGTTAGGGTTAGGGTTAGGGTTAGCGGTTAGGGTTAGGGTTAGGTTTAGGGTTTGGGTTAGGGTTAGGGTTAGGGTTAGGGTTAGGGTTAGGGTTAGGGTTAGGTTTAGGGTTTGGGTTAGGGTTAGGGTTAGGGTTAGGGTTAGGGTTAGTGGTTAGGGTTAGGGTTAGGGTTAGGGTTAGGGTTACAGTTAGGGTTAGGGTTAGGGTTGTGTTAGGGTTCGGGTTAGGGTTAGGGTTAAGTTTAGGGTTAGGGTTAGGTTTAGAGTTAGGGTTGTTTTAGGTTTCGGGTTAGCGGTTAGGGTAAGAGTTAGGGTTGTGTTAGGGTGAGGGTTACGGTTAGGGTTAGGGTTAGGGTTATGTTAGGGTTAGGGTTAGGGTTAGGGTTAGGGTTAGGGTTAGGGTTAGGGTTAGGGTTAGGGTTAGGGTTAGGGTTAGGGTTAGGGTTAGGGTTAGGGTTAGGGTTAGGGTTAGGGTTAGGGTTAGGGTTAGGGTTAGGGTTAGGGTTAGGGTTAGGGTTAGGGTTAGGGTTAGGGTTAGGGTTAGGGTTAGGGTTAGGGTTAGGGTTAGGGTTAGGGTTGTGTTAGGGTTAGGCTTAAGGTTAGGGTTAGGGTTAAGGTTAGGGTTAGGGTTAGGGTTAGGGTTAATTGAGTTAATGAGCTTAATTGGGGTCAATGATGGTTAAAGGGGATTAATGATGGTTAATGAAGGTTAATGGTGGTTAATGGGGATTAATTGAGGTTACTGGAGGTTAATGGGGGTTAATGGAGGTTAATGGGGGTTAATGGGTTTTAATGGGGTTAATGGGGGTTTAGTGGTGGTTAATGGTGATAATGGGGCTTAATGATGGTCAATGGTAGTTTATGGGTTAGGGTTAGGGGTTAATGGGGGTTAACCTCTATTAACCCCCATTAACCTCCATTAACCTCCATCAGGGGTTAATGGTTTTTAATAATGGTCTATGGTGGTTAATGTCAGTTAATGATGGTTAATGCAGTTAATGGGGGCAATGGTTAGGGTTGTGTTAGGGTTAGGGTTAGGGTTAGTGTTAGGGTTAGTGTTAGGGTTAGGGTTAGGGTTGTGTTAGGGTTAGGGTTGGGGTTAGGGTTAGGGTAAGGGTTAGGGTTATGGTTAGGGTTAGGGTTAGCGGTTAGGGTTAGGGTTAGGGTTAAGTTTAGGTTTAGGGTTAGAGTTAGGGTTAGGGTTAGGGTTAATTGGGTAAATGAGCTTAATTGGGGTCAATGATGGTTAAAGGGGATTAATGATGGTTAATGAAGGTTAATGGTGGTTAATTGGAATTAATTGAGGTTACTGGAGGTTAATGGGGGTTAATGGTGGTTAATGGGTGTTAATGGGTTTTAATGGGGTTAATGGGGGTTTAGTGGTGGTTAATGGTGATAATGGGGGTAAATGATGGTCAATAGTAGTTTATGGGTTATGGTTAGGGGTTAGGGTTAGGGTTAGTGTTAGGGTTGGGTTAGGGTTAGGCTTGTGTTAGGGTTAGGGTTAGGGTTAGGGTTAGGGTTAGGGTTAGGGTTAGGGTTAGGGTTAGGGTTAGGGTTAGGGTTAGGGTTAGCGTTAGGGTTTGGGTTAGGCTTAGGGTTTGGGTTAGGCTTAGGGTTTGGGTTAGGGTTAGGGTTAGGGTTAGGGTTAGGGTTAGGGTTAGGGTTAGCGGTTAGGGTTAGGGTAAGGGTTAGGGTTAGGGTTAGGGTTAGGGTTAGGGTTAGGGTTAGGATTAGGGTTTGGGTTAGGATTAGGGTTTGGGTTAGGGTTAGGGTTAGGGTTAGTGGTTAGGGTTAGGGTTAGGGTTAGGGTTAGGGTTAGGGTTAGGGTTGTGTTAGGGTTAGGGTTAGGGTTAGGGTTAGGGTTAGGGTTAGGGTTAGGGTTAGGATTAGGGTTTGGGTTAGGGTTTGGGTTAGGGTTAGGGTTAGGGTTAGGGTTAGGGTTAGGGTTAGGGTTAGGGTTAGGGTTAGGGTTAGGGTTAGGGTTAGGGTTAGGGTTGTGTTACGGTTAGGGTTGGGGTTTAGGGTTAGGGTTAGTGTTAGGGTTAGGGTTAGGGTTGTGTTAGGGTTAATGTTAGGGTTGGGGTTTAGGGTTAGGGTTAGGGTTAGGGTTAGGGTTGTGTTAGGGTTAGGGTTAGGGTTAGGGTTAGGGTTAGGGTTAGGGTTAGGGTTAGGGTTAGGGTTAGGGTTAGGGTTAGGGTTAGGGTTAGGGTTAGGGTTAGGGTTAGGGTTAGGGTTAGGGTTAGGGTTAGGGTTAGGGTTAGGGTTAGGGTTAGGGTTGTGTTAGGGTTAGGGTTAGGGTTAAGTTTAGGGTTAGGGTTAGGGTTAGGGTTAGGGTTAGGGTTAGGGTTAGGGTTTGGGTTAGGGTTAGGGTTAGGGTTTGGGTTAGGGTTAGGGTTAGGGTTAGGGTTAGGGTTAGGGTTAGGGTTAGGGTTAGGGTTAGGGTTAGGGTTAGGGTTAGGGTTAGGGTTAGGGTTAGGGTTAGGGTTGTGTTAGGGTTAGGGTTAAGGTTAGGGTTAGGGTTAAGGTTAGGGTTAGGGTTAGGGTTAGGGTTAATTGAGTTAATGAGCTTAATTGGGGTCAATGATGGTTAAAGGGGATTAATGATGGTTAATGAAGGTTAATGGTGGTTAATGGGGATTAATTGAGGTTACTGGAGGTTAATGGGGGTTAATGGAGGTTAATGGGGGTTAATGGGTTTTAATGGGGTTAATGGGGGTTTAGTGGTGGTTAATGGTGATAA
>NC_138207.1:61137407-61139907 GCF_964194415.1 Vipera berus
GGTTAATGGGGTTTTAGTGGTGGTTAATGGTGATAATGGGGGTTAATGATGGTCAATGGTAGTTTATGGGTTAGGGTTAGGGGTTAATGGGGGTTAACCTCTATTAACCCCCATTAACCTCCATTAACCTCCATCAGGGGTTAATGGTTTTTAATAATGGTCTATGGTGGTTAATGTCAGTTAATGATGGTTAATGCAGTTAATGGGGGCAATGGTTAGGGTTGTGTTAGGGTTAGGGTTAGGGTTAGTGTTAGGCTTAGTGTTAGTGTTAGGGTTAGGGTTGTGTTAGGGTTAGGTTTGGGGTTAGGGTTAGGGTTAGGGTTAGGGTTATGGTTAGGGTTAGGGTTAGCGGTTAGGGTTAGGGTTAGGGTTAAGTTTAGGTTTAGGGTTAGGGTTAGGGTTAGGGTTAGGGTTAATTGGGTAAATGAGCTTAATTGGGGTCAATGATGGTTAAAGGGGATTAATGATGGTTAATGAAGGTTAATGGTGGTTAATTGGAATTAATTGAGGTTACTGGAGGTTAATGGGGGTTAATGGAGGTTAATGGGTGTTAATGGGTTTTAACGGGGTTAATGGGGGTTTAGTGGTGGTTAATGGTGATAATGGGGGTAAATGATGGTCAATAGTAGTTTATGGGTTATGGTTAGGGGTTAGGGTTAGGGTTAGTGTTAGGGTTGGGTTAGGGTTAGGCTTGTGTTAGGGTTAGGGTTAGGGTTAGGGTTAGGGTTAGGGTTAGGGTTAGGGTTAGGGTTAGGGTTAGGGTTAGGGTTAGGGTTAGGATTAGGGTTAGGGTTAGGGTTAGGGTTAGCGTTAGGGTTTGGGTTAGGCTTAGGGTTGTGTTAGGGATAGGGTTAGGTTTGGGGTTTAGGGTTAGGGTTAGTGTTAGGGTTAGGGTTAGGGTTCTGTTAGGGTTAGGGTTGGGGTTGGGGTTTAGCGTTAGGGTTAGGGTTAGGGTTAGGGTTAGCGGTTAGGGTTAGGGTGAGGGTTAGGGTTAGGGTTAGCGTTAGGGTTAGGGTTAGGCTTAGGGTTAGGCTTAGGGGTGTGTTAGGGATAGGGTTAGGGTTGGGGTTTAGGGTTAGAGTTAGTGTTAGGGTTAGGGTTAGGGTTAGGGTTGGGGTTGGGATTTAGCGTTAGGGTTAGGGTTAGGGTTAGCGGTTAGGGTTAGTGTTAGGGTTAGGGTTAGGGTTTGGGTTAGGGTTAGGGTTTGGGTTAGGGTTAGGGTTAGGGTTAGGGTTAGGGTTAGGGTTAGGGTTAGCGGTTAGGGTTAGGGTAAGGGTTAGGGTTAGGGTTAGGGTTAGGGTTTGGGTTAGGGTTAGGGTTAGGGTTAGGGTTAGGGTTAGGGTTAATTGGGTAAATGAGCTTAATTGGGGTCAATGATGGTTAAAGGGGATTAATGATGGTTAATGAAGGTTAATGGTGGTTAATTGGAATTAGGGTTAGGGTTAGGGTTTGGGTTAGGGTTAGGGTTTGGGTTAGGGTTAGGGTTAGGGTTAGGGTTAGCGGTTAGGGTTAGGGTAAGGGTTAGGGTTAGGGTTTGGGTTAGGGTTAAGGTTAGGGTTAGGGTTAGGGTTAGGATTAGGGTTTGGGTTAGGGTTAGGGTTAGGGTTAGTGGTTAGGGTTAGGGTTAGGGTTAGGGTTAGGGTTGTGTTAGGGTTAGGGTTAGGGTTAGGGTTAGGGTTACGGTTAGGGTTAGGGTTAGGGTTAGGGTTAGGGTTAGGGTTAGGGTTAGGGTTAGGGTTAGGGTTAGGGTTAGGATTAGTGTTTGGGTTAGGGTTTGGGTTAGGGTTTGGGTTAGGGTTGTGTTAGGGTTAGGGTTAGGGTTAGGGTTAGGGTTAGGGTTAGGGTTAGGGTTAGGGTTAGGGTTAGGGTTAGGGTTAGGGTTAGGGTTAGGGTTAGGGTTAGGGTTGTGTTACGGTTAGGGTTGGGGTTTAGGGTTAGGGTTAGTGTTAGGGTTAGGGTTAGGGTTGTGTTAGGGTTAGGGTTAGGGTTGGGGTTTAGGGTTAGGGTTAGGGTTAGGGTTAGGGTTGTGTTAGGGTTAGGGTTAGGGTTAGGGTTAGGGTTAGGGTTAAGTTTAGGTTTAGGGTTAGGGTTAGGGTTAGGGTTAGGGTTAATTGGGTTAATGAGCTTAATTGGGGTCAATGATGGTTAAAGGGGATTAATGATGGTTAAAGAAGGTTAATGGTGGTTAATGGGGATTAATTGAGGTTAATTGAGGTTAATGGGGGTTAATGGAGATTTATGGGGGTTAATGGGGGTTAATGGGTTTTAATGGGGTTAATGGGGGTTTAGTGGTGGTTAATGGTGATAATGGGGGTTAATGATGGTCAATGGTAGTTTATGGGTTAGGGTTAGGTGTTAAGGTTAGGGTTAGGGTTAGGATTAGGGTTAGGATTAATTGGATTAATGAGCTTAATTGGGGTCAATGATGGTTAATGGGGATTAATGGTGGTTAATGATGGTTAATGGGGGTTAATGGGGGTTAATGGTGGTTACTGGGGGT
>NC_138207.1:61167407-61187407 GCF_964194415.1 Vipera berus
TAATGGTGGTTAATGATGGTTAATGGGGGTTAATGGGGGTTAATGGTGGTTACTGGGGGTTAATGCAATTAATAGGGGTCATTGGTGGTTTAGGGGGTTAAGGGTGGTTATCGAAGGTTAATCGTCGTTAATAAGTTTTAATGGGCTTAATTGGTATCAATGATGGTTAAAGGGATTAATGGTGGTTAATGAATGTTAATGGTGGTTAATGGCGATTAATGGATGTTAATGGGGGTTAATGGGGATTAATGGCTGTTAATGGCGGTTAATGGGTTTTACTATTAATTCCATTAAACCCCATTAACCCTATAAACCACCATTGACCTCCATTAACCCCATTAAAACCCACTAACTGCCATAAATATCCCTTAACCACCATTAACCCCATTAACCTCCATTAATCCCCATTAACCAACATTAACCTTCATTAACCACCATTAACCCCCTAAACCACCAGTGACCCCTAATAATTGCATTAACCCCCATTAACCCCCATTAACCTCCATTAACCTCCATTAACCCCCATTAACCTCCATTAACCTCCATCAGGGGTTAATGGTTTTTAATAATGGTCTATGGTGGTTAATGTCAGTTAATGATGGTTAATGCAGTTAATGGGGGCAATGGTTAGGGTTGTGTTAGGGTTAGGGTTAGGGTTAGGGTTAGGGTTAGTGTTAGGGTTAGGGTTAGGGTTGTGTTAGGGTTAGGGTTAGGGTTAGGGTTAGGGTTAGGGTTACGGTTAGGGTTAGGGTTAGTGTTAGGATTAGGGTTAGGGTTGTGTTAGGGTTAGGGTTGGGGTTAGGGTTAGGGTTAGGGTTAGGGTTAGGGTTAGCAGTTAGGGTTAGGGTTAGGGTTAGGGTTAGGGTTAGGGTTAGGGTTAGGGTTAGGGTTATTGTTGTGTTAGGGTTAGGGTTAGGGTTAAGTTTAGGTTTAGGGTTAGGGTTAGGGTTAGGGTTAGGGTTAATTGGGTTAATGAGCTTAATTGGGGTCAATGATGGTTAAAGGTGATTAATGATGGTTAATGAAGGTTAATGGTGGTTAATGGGGATTAATTGAGGTTACTCGAGGTTAATGGGGGTTAATGGAGGTTAATGGGGGTTAATGGGTTTTAATGGGGTTAATGGGGGTTTAGTGGTGGTTAATGGTGATAATGGGGGTTAATGATGGTCAATGGTAGTTTATGGGTTAGGGTTAAGGGTTAGGGTTAGGGTTAGGGTTGGGGTTAGGGTTGGGGTAGGGTTAGGGTTTGGATTACGGTTAGGGTTAGGGTTAGGGTTAGGGTTAGGGTTAGGGTTAGGGTTAGGGTTAGGATTAGCGTTAGGGTTAGGGTTAGGGTTAGGGTTAGTGTTGTGTTATGGTTAGGGTTGGGGTTTAGGGTTAGGGTTAGTGTTAGGGTTAGGTTTAGGGTTGTGTTAGGGTTAGGGTTAGGGTTGGGGTTTAGGGTTAGGGTTAGGGTTAGGGTTAGGGTTAGGGTTAGGGTTAGCGGTTAGGGTTAGGGTTAGGTTTAGGGTTTGGGTTAGGGTTAGGGTTAGGGTTAGGGTTAGGGTTAGGGTTAGGGTTAGGTTTAGGGTTTGGGTTAGGGTTAGGGTTAGGGTTAGGGTTAGGGTTAGTGGTTAGGGTTAGGGTTAGGGTTAGGGTTAGGGTTAGGGTTACAGTTAGGGTTAGGGTTAGGGTTGTGTTAGGGTTCGGGTTAGGGTTAGGGTTAAGTTTAGGGTTAGGGTTAGGTTTAGAGTTAGGGTTGTTTTAGGTTTCGGGTTAGCGGTTAGGGTAAGAGTTAGGGTTGTGTTAGGGTGAGGGTTACGGTTAGGGTTAGGGTTAGGGTTATGTTAGGGTTAGGGTTAGGGTTAGGGTTAGGGTTAGGGTTAGGGTTAGGGTTAGGGTTAGGGTTAGGGTTAGGGTTAGGGTTAGGGTTAGGGTTAGGGTTAGGGTTAGGGTTAGGGTTAGGGTTAGGGTTGTGTTAGGGTTAGGGTTAAGGTTAGGGTTAGGGTTAAGGTTAGGGTTAGGGTTAGGGTTAGGGTTAATTGAGTTAATGAGCTTAATTGGGGTCAATGATGGTTAAAGGGGATTAATGATGGTTAATGAAGGTTAATGGTGGTTAATGGGGATTAATTGAGGTTACTGGAGGTTAATGGGGGTTAATGGAGGTTAATGGGGGTTAATGGGTTTTAATGGGGTTAATGGGGGTTTAGTGGTGGTTAATGGTGATAATGGGGCTTAATGATGGTCAATGGTAGTTTATGGGTTAGGGTTAGGGGTTAATGGGGGTTAACCTCTATTAACCCCCATTAACCTCCATTAACCTCCATCAGGGGTTAATGGTTTTTAATAATGGTCTATGGTGGTTAATGTCAGTTAATGATGGTTAATGCAGTTAATGGGGGCAATGGTTAGGGTTGTGTTAGGGTTAGGGTTAGGGTTAGTGTTAGGGTTAGTGTTAGGGTTAGGGTTAGGGTTGTGTTAGGGTTAGGGTTGGGGTTAGGGTTAGGGTAAGGGTTAGGGTTATGGTTAGGGTTAGGGTTAGCGGTTAGGGTTAGGGTTAGGGTTAAGTTTAGGTTTAGGGTTAGGGTTAGGGTTAGGGTTAGGGTTAATTGGGTAAATGAGCTTAATTGGGGTCAATGATGGTTAAAGGGGATTAATGATGGTTAATGAAGGTTAATGGTGGTTAATTGGAATTAATTGAGGTTACTGGAGGTTAATGGGGGTTAATGGTGGTTAATGGGTGTTAATGGGTTTTAATGGGGTTAATGGGGGTTTAGTGGTGGTTAATGGTGATAATGGGGTAAATGATGGTCAATAGTAGTTTATGGGTTATGGTTAGGGGTTAGGGTTAGGGTTAGTGTTAGGGTTGGGTTAGGGTTAGGCTTGTGTTAGGGTTAGGGTTAGGGTTAGGGTTAGGGTTAGGGTTAGGGTTAGGGTTAGGGTTAGGGTTAGGGTTAGGGTTAGGGTTAGGGTTAGGGTTAGGGTTAGGGTTAGGGTTAGCGTTAGGGTTTGGGTTAGGCTTAGGGTTTGGGTTAGGGTTAGGGTTTGGGTTAGGGTTAGGGTTAGGGTTAGGGTTAGGGTTAGCGGTTAGGGTTAGGGTAAGGGTTAGGGTTAGGGTTAGCGGTTAGGGTTAGGGTGAGGGTTAGGGTTAGGGTTAGCGTTAGGGTTAGGGTTAGGCTTAGGGTTAGGCTTAGGGGTGTGTTAGGGATAGGGTTAGGGTTGGGGTTTAGGGTTAGAGTTAGTGTTAGGGTTAGGGTTAGGGTTAGGGTTAGGGTTGGGGTTGGGATTTAGCGTTAGGGTTAGGGTTAGGGTTAGCGGTTAGGGTTAGTGTTAGGGTTAGGGTTAGGGTTTGGGTTAGGGTTAGGGTTTGGGTTAGGGTTAGGGTTAGGGTTAGGGTTAGGGTTAGGGTTAGGGTTAGCGGTTAGGGTTAGGGTTAATTGGGTAAATGAGCTTAATTGGGGTCAATGATGGTTAAAGGGGATTAATGATGGTTAATGAAGGTTAATGGTGGTTAATTGGAATTAGGGTTAGGGTTAGGGTTGGGGTTAGGGTTAGGGTAAGGGTTAGGGTTATGGTTAGGGTTAGGGTTAGCGGTTAGGGTTAGGGTTAGGGTTAAGTTTAGGTTTAGGGTTAGGGTTAGGGTTAGGGTTAGGGTTAATTGGGTAAATGAGCTTAATTGGGGTCAATGATGGTTAAAGGGGATTAATGATGGTTAATGAAGGTTAATGGTGGTTAATTGGAATTAATTGAGGTTACTGGAGGTTAATGGGGGTTAATGGTGGTTAATGGGTGTTAATGGGTTTTAATGGGGTTAATGGGGGTTTAGTGGTGGTTAATGGTGATAATGGGGTAAATGATGGTCAATAGTAGTTTATGGGTTATGGTTAGGGGTTAGGGTTAGGGTTAGTGTTAGGGTTGGGTTAGGGTTAGGCTTGTGTTAGGGTTAGGGTTAGGGTTAGGGTTAGGGTTAGGGTTAGGGTTAGGGTTAGGGTTAGGGTTAGGGTTAGGGTTAGGGTTAGGGTTAGGGTTAGGGTTAGGGTTAGGGTTAGGGTTAGCGTTAGGGTTTGGGTTAGGCTTAGGGTTTGGGTTAGGGTTAGGGTTTGGGTTAGGGTTAGGGTTAGGGTTAGGGTTAGGGTTAGCGGTTAGGGTTAGGGTAAGGGTTAGGGTTAGGGTTAGCGGTTAGGGTTAGGGTGAGGGTTAGGGTTAGGGTTAGCGTTAGGGTTAGGGTTAGGCTTAGGGTTAGGCTTAGGGGTGTGTTAGGGATAGGGTTAGGGTTGGGGTTTAGGGTTAGAGTTAGTGTTAGGGTTAGGGTTAGGGTTAGGGTTAGGGTTGGGGTTGGGATTTAGCGTTAGGGTTAGGGTTAGGGTTAGCGGTTAGGGTTAGTGTTAGGGTTAGGGTTAGGGTTTGGGTTAGGGTTAGGGTTTGGGTTAGGGTTAGGGTTAGGGTTAGGGTTAGGGTTAGGGTTAGGGTTAGCGGTTAGGGTTAGGGTAAGGGTTAGGGTTAGGGTTAGGGTTAGGGTTTGGGTTAGGGTTAGGGTTAGGGTTAGGGTTAGGGTTAGGGTTAATTGGGTAAATGAGCTTAATTGGGGTCAATGATGGTTAAAGGGGATTAATGATGGTTAATGAAGGTTAATGGTGGTTAATTGGAATTAGGGTTAGGGTTAGGGTTTGGGTTAGGGTTAGGGTTTGGGTTAGGGTTAGGGTTAGGGTTAGGGTTAGCGGTTAGGGTTAGGGTAAGGGTTAGGGTTAGGGTTTGGGTTAGGGTTAAGGTTAGGGTTAGGGTTAGGGTTAGGATTAGGGTTTGGGTTAGGGTTAGGGTTAGGGTTAGTGGTTAGGGTTAGGGTTAGGGTTAGGGTTAGGGTTGTGTTAGGGTTAGGGTTAGGGTTAGGGTTAGGGTTACGGTTAGGGTTAGGGTTAGGGTTAGGGTTAGGGTTAGGGTTAGGGTTAGGGTTAGGGTTAGGGTTAGGGTTAGGATTAGTGTTTGGGTTAGGGTTTGGGTTAGGGTTTGGGTTAGGGTTGTGTTAGGGTTAGGGTTAGGGTTAGGGTTAGGGTTAGGGTTAGGGTTAGGGTTAGGGTTAGGGTTAGGGTTAGGGTTAGGGTTAGGGTTAGGGTTGTGTTACGGTTAGGGTTGGGGTTTAGGGTTAGGGTTAGTGTTAGGGTTAGGGTTAGGGTTGTGTTAGGGTTAGGGTTAGGGTTGGGGTTTAGGGTTAGGGTTAGGGTTAGGGTTAGGGTTAGGGTTGTGTTAGGGTTAGGGTTAGGGTTAGGGTTAGGGTTAGGGTTAAGTTTAGGTTTAGGGTTAGGGTTAGGGTTAGGGTTAGGGTTAATTGGGTTAATGAGCTTAATTGGGGTCAATGATGGTTAAAGGGGATTAATGATGGTTAAAGAAGGTTAATGGTGGTTAATGGGGATTAATTGAGGTTAATTGAGGTTAATGGGGGTTAATGGAGATTTATGGGGGTTAATGGGGGTTAATGGGTTTTAATGGGGTTAATGGGGGTTTAGTGGTGGTTAATGGTGATAATGGGGGTTAATGATGGTCAATGGTAGTTTATGGGTTAGGGTTAGGTGTTAAGGTTAGGGTTAGGGTTAGGATTAGGGTTAGGATTAATTGGATTAATGAGCTTAATTGGGGTCAATGATGGTTAATGGGGATTAATGGTGGTTAATGATGGTTAATGGGGGTTAATGGTGGTTACTGGGGGTTAATGCAATTAATAGGGGTCATTGGTGGTTTAGGGGGTTAAGGGTGGTTATCGAAGGTTAATCGTCGTTAATAAGTTTTAATGGGCTTAATTGGTATCAATGATGGTTAAAGGGATTAATGGTGGTTAATGAATGTTAATGGTGGTTAATGGCGATTAATGGATGTTAATGGGGGTTAATGGGGATTAATGGCTGTTAATGGCGGTTAATGGGTTTTACTATTAATTCCATTAAACCCCATTAACCCTATAAACCACCATTGACCTCCATTAACCCCATTAAAACCCACTAACTGCCATAAATATCCCTTAACCACCATTAACCCCATTAACCTCCATTAATCCCCATTAACCAACATTAACCTTCATTAACCACCATTAACCCCCTAAACCACCACTGACCCCTAATAATTGCATTAAACCCATTAACCCCCATTAACCTCCATTAACCTCCATTAACCCCCATTAACCTCCATTAACCTCCATCAGGGGTTAATGGTTTTTAATAATGGTCTATGGTGGTTAATGTCAGTTAATGATGGTTAATGCAGTTAATGGGGGCAATGGTTAGGGTTGTGTTAGGGTTAGGGTTAGGGTTAGGGTTAGGGTTAGTGTTAGGGTTAGGGTTAGGGTTGTGTTAGGGTTAGGGTTAGGGTTAGGGTTAGGGTTAGGGTTAGGGTTACGGTTAGGGTTAGGGTTAGTGTTAGGATTAGGGTTAGGGTTGTGTTAGGGTTAGGGTTGGGGTTAGGGTTAGGGTTAGGGTTAGGGTTAGGGTTAGCAGTTAGGGTTAGGGTTAGGGTTAGGGTTAGGGTTAGGGTTAGGGTTAGGGTTATTGTTGTGTTAGGGTTAGGGTTAGGGTTAAGTTTAGGTTTAGGGTTAGGGTTAGGGTTAGGGTTAGGGTTAATTGGGTTAATGAGCTTAATTGGGGTCAATGATGGTTAAAGGTGATTAATGATGGTTAATGAAGGTTAATGGTGGTTAATGGGGATTAATTGAGGTTACTCGAGGTTAATGGGGGTTAATGGAGGTTAATGGGGGTTAATGGGTTTTAATGGGGTTAATGGGGGTTTAGTGGTGGTTAATGGTGATAATGGGGGTTAATGATGGTCAATGGTAGTTTATGGGTTAGGGTTAGGGTTAGGGTTAGGGTTAGGGTTAGGGTTAGGGTTAGGGTTAGGGTTAGGGTTAGGGTTAGGGTTAGGGTTAGGGTTAGGGTTAGGGTTAGGGTTAGGGTTAGGGTTAGGGTTAGGGTTAGGGTTAGGGTTAGGGTTAGGGTTAGGGTTAGGGTTAGGGTTAGGGTTAGGGTTAGGGTTAGGGTTGTGTTAGGGTTAGGGTTAAGGTTAGGGTTAGGGTTAAGGTTAGGGTTAGGGTTAGGGTTAGGGTTAATTGAGTTAATGAGCTTAATTGGGGTCAATGATGGTTAAAGGGGATTAATGATGGTTAATGAAGGTTAATGGTGGTTAATGGGGATTAATTGAGGTTACTGGAGGTTAATGGGGGTTAATGGAGGTTAATGGGGGTTAATGGGTTTTAATGGGGTTAATGGGGGTTTAGTGGTGGTTAATGGTGATAATGGGGCTTAATGATGGTCAATGGTAGTTTATGGGTTAGGGTTAGGGGTTAATGGGGGTTAACCTCTATTAACCCCCATTAACCTCCATTAACCTCCATCAGGGGTTAATGGTTTTTAATAATGGTCTATGGTGGTTAATGTCAGTTAATGATGGTTAATGCAGTTAATGGGGGCAATGGTTAGGGTTGTGTTAGGGTTAGGGTTAGGGTTAGTGTTAGGGTTAGTGTTAGGGTTAGGGTTAGGGTTGTGTTAGGGTTAGGGTTGGGGTTAGGGTTAGGGTAAGGGTTAGGGTTATGGTTAGGGTTAGGGTTAGCGGTTAGGGTTAGGGTTAGGGTTAAGTTTAGGTTTAGGGTTAGAGTTAGGGTTAGGGTTAGGGTTAATTGGGTAAATGAGCTTAATTGGGGTCAATGATGGTTAAAGGGGATTAATGATGGTTAATGAAGGTTAATGGTGGTTAATTGGAATTAATTGAGGTTACTGGAGGTTAATGGGGGTTAATGGTGGTTAATGGGTGTTAATGGGTTTTAATGGGGTTAATGGGGGTTTAGTGGTGGTTAATGGTGATAATGGGGGTAAATGATGGTCAATAGTAGTTTATGGGTTATGGTTAGGGGTTAGGGTTAGGGTTAGTGTTAGGGTTGGGTTAGGGTTAGGCTTGTGTTAGGGTTAGGGTTAGGGTTAGGGTTAGGGTTAGGGTTAGGGTTAGGGTTAGGGTTAGGGTTAGGGTTAGGGTTAGGGTTAGCGTTAGGGTTTGGGTTAGGCTTAGGGTTTGGGTTAGGCTTAGGGTTTGGGTTAGGGTTAGGGTTAGGGTTAGGGTTAGGGTTAGGGTTAGGGTTAGCGGTTAGGGTTAGGGTAAGGGTTAGGGTTAGGGTTAGGGTTAGGGTTAGGGTTAGGGTTAGGGTTAGGATTAGGGTTTGGGTTAGGATTAGGGTTTGGGTTAGGGTTAGGGTTAGGGTTAGTGGTTAGGGTTAGGGTTAGGGTTAGGGTTAGGGTTAGGGTTAGGGTTGTGTTAGGGTTAGGGTTAGGGTTAGGGTTAGGGTTAGGGTTAGGGTTAGGGTTAGGATTAGGGTTTGGGTTAGGGTTTGGGTTAGGGTTGTGTTAGGGTTAAGGTTAGGGTTAGGGTTAGGGTTAGGGTTAGGGTTAGGGTTAGGGTTAGGGTTAGGGTTGTGTTACGGTTAGGGTTGGGGTTTAGGGTTAGGGTTAGTGTTAGGGTTAGGGTTAGGGTTGTGTTAGGGTTAATGTTAGGGTTGGGGTTTAGGGTTAGGGTTAGGGTTAGGGTTAGGGTTAGGGTTAGGGTTAGGGTTAGGGTTAGGGTTAGGGTTAGGGTTAGGGTTAGGGTTAGGGTTAGGGTTAGGGTTAGGGTTAGGGTTAGGGTTAGGGTTAGGGTTAGGGTTAGGGTTGTGTTAGGGTTAGGGTTAGGGTTAAGTTTAGGGTTAGGGTTAGGGTTAGGGTTAGGGTTAGGGTTAGGGTTAGGGTTTGGGTTAGGGTTAGGGTTAGGGTTTGGGTTAGGGTTAGGGTTAGGGTTAGGGTTAGGGTTAGGGTTAGGGTTAGGGTTAGGGTTAGGGTTAGGGTTAGGGTTAGGGTTAGGGTTAGGGTTAGGGTTAGGGTTAGGGTTGTGTTAGGGTTAGGGTTAAGGTTAGGGTTAGGGTTAAGGTTAGGGTTAGGGTTAGGGTTAGGGTTAATTGAGTTAATGAGCTTAATTGGGGTCAATGATGGTTAAAGGGGATTAATGATGGTTAATGAAGGTTAATGGTGGTTAATGGGGATTAATTGAGGTTACTGGAGGTTAATGGGGGTTAATGGAGGTTAATGGGGGTTAATGGGTTTTAATGGGGTTAATGGGGGTTTAGTGGTGGTTAATGGTGATAATGGGGCTTAATGATGGTCAATGGTAGTTTATGGGTTAGGGTTAGGGTTTAATGGGGGTTAACCTCTATTAACCCCCATTAACCTCCATTAACCTCCATCAGGGGTTAATGGTTTTTAATAATGGTCTATGGTGGTTAATGTCAGTTAATGATGGTTAATGCAGTTAATGGGGGCAATGGTTAGGGTTGTGTTAGGGTTAGGGTTAGGGTTAGTGTTAGGGTTAGTGTTAGGGTTAGGGTTAGGGTTGTGTTAGGGTTAGGGTTGGGGTTAGGGTTAGGGTAAGGGTTAGGGTTATGGTTAGGGTTAGGGTTAGCGGTTAGGGTTAGGGTTAGGGTTAAGTTTAGGTTTAGGGTTAGGGTTAGGGTTAGGGTTAGGGTTAATTGGGTAAATGAGCTTAATTGGGGTCAATGATGGTTAAAGGGGATTAATGATGGTTAATGAAGGTTAATGGTGGTTAATTGGAATTAATTGAGGTTACTGGAGGTTAATGGGGGTTAATGGTGGTTAATGGGTGTTAATGGGTTTTAATGGGGTTAATGGGGGTTTAGTGGTGGTTAATGGTGATAATGGGGGTAAATGATGGTCAATAGTAGTTTATGGGTTATGGTTAGGGGTTAGGGTTAGGGTTAGTGTTAGGGTTGGGTTAGGGTTAGGCTTGTGTTAGGGTTAGGGTTAGGGTTAGGGTTAGGGTTAGGGTTAGGGTTAGGGTTAGGGTTAGGGTTAGGGTTAGGGTTAGGGTTAGGGTTAGGGTTAGCGTTAGGGTTTGGGTTAGGCTTAGGGTTTGGGTTAGGGTTAGGGTTTGGGTTAGGGTTAGGGTTAGGGTTAGGGTTAGCGGTTAGGGTTAGGGTAAGGGTTAGGGTTAGGGTTAGGGTTTGGGTTAGGGTTAGGGTTAGGGTTAGGGTTAGGGTTAGGGTTAGGATTAGGGTTTGGGTTAGGGTTAGGGTTAGGGTTAGTGGTTAGGGTTAGGGTTAGGGTTAGGGTTAGGGTTAGGGTTAGGGTTAGGGTTGTGTTAGTGTTAGGGTTAGGGTTAGGGTTAGGGTTAGGGTTAGGGTTAGGGTTAGGGTTAGGGTTAGGGTTAGGGTTAGGGTTAGGGTTAGGGTTAGGGTTAGGGTTAGGGTTAGGATTAGGGTTTGGGTTAGGGTTTGGGTTAGGGTTTGGGTTAGGGTTGTGTTAGGGTTAGGGTTAGGGTTAGGGTTAGGGTTAGGGTTAGGGTTAGGGTTAGGGTTAGGGTTAGGGTTAGGGTTAGGGTTGTGTTACGGTTAGGGTTGGGGTTTAGGGTTAGGGTTAGTGTTAGGGTTAGGGTTAGGGTTGTGTTAGGGTTAGGGTTAGGGTTGGGGTTTAGGGTTAGGGTTAGGGTTAGGGTTAGGGTTGTGTTAGGGTTAGGGTTAGGGTTAGGGTTAGGGTTAGGGTTAGGGTTAGGGTTAGGGTTAGGGTTAGGGTTAGGGTTAGGGTTAGGGTTAGGGTTAGGGTTAGGGTTAGGGTTAGGGTTAGGGTTAGGGTTAGGGTTAGGGTTAGGGTTAGGGTTAGGGTTAGGGTTGTGTTAGGGTTAGGGTTAGGGTTAAGTTTAGGGTTAGGGTTAGGGTTAGGGTTAGGGTTAGGGTTAGGGTTAGGGTTTGGGTTAGGGTTAGGGTTAGGGTTTGGGTTAGGGTTAGGGTTAGGGTTAGGGTTAGGGTTAGGGTTAGGATTAGGGTTAGGGTTAGGGTTAGGGTTAGGGTTAGGGTTAGGGTTAGGGTTAGGGTTTGGGTTAGGGTTAGGGTTAGGGTTAGGGTTAGGGTTAGGGTTAGGGTTAGGGTTAGGGTTAGGGTTAGGGTTAGGGTTAGGGTTAGGGTTAGGATTAGGGTTAGGGTTAGGGTTAGGGTTAGGGTTAGGATTAGGGTTTGGGTTACAGTTAGGGTTAGGGTTAGGGTTAGTGTTAGGGTTAGGGTTAGCGGTTAGGGTTAGGGTTAGGGTTAAGTTTAGGTTTAGGGTTAGGGTTAGGGTTAGGGTTAGGGTTAATTGGGTAAATGAGCTTAATTGGGGTCAATGATGGTTAAAGGGGATTAATGATGGTTAATGAAGGTTAATGGTGGTTAATTGGAATTAATTGAGGTTACTGGAGGTTAATGGGGGTTAATGGAGGTTAATGGGTGTTAATGGGTTTTAACGGGGTTAATGGGGGTTTAGTGGTGGTTAATGGTGATAATGGGGGTAAATGATGGTCAATAGTAGTTTATGGGTTATGGTTAGGGGTTAGGGTTAGGGTTAGTGTTAGGGTTGGGTTAGGGTTAGGCTTGTGTTAGGGTTAGGGTTAGGGTTAGGGTTAGGGTTAGGGTTAGGGTTAGGGTTAGGGTTAGGGTTAGGGTTAGGATTAGGGTTAGGGTTAGGGTTAGGGTTAGCGTTAGGGTTTGGGTTAGGCTTAGGGTTGTGTTAGGGATAGGGTTAGGTTTGGGGTTTAGGGTTAGGGTTAGTGTTAGGGTTAGGGTTAGGGTTGTGTTAGGGTTAGGGTTGGGGTTGGGGTTTAGCGTTAGGGTTAGGGTTAGGGTTAGGGTTAGCGGTTAGGGTTAGGGTGAGGGTTAGGGTTAGGGTTAGGGTTAGCGTTAGGGTTAGGGTTAGGCTTAGGGTTAGGCTTAGGGGTGTGTTAGGGATAGGGTTAGGGTTGGGGTTTAGGGTTAGAGTTAGTGTTAGGGTTAGGGTTAGGGTTAGGGTTAGGGTTGGGGTTGGGATTTAGCGTTAGGGTTAGGGTTAGGGTTAGCGGTTAGGGTTAGTGTTAGGGTTAGGGTTAGGGTTTGGGTTAGGGTTAGGGTTTGGGTTAGGGTTAGGGTTAGGGTTAGGGTTAGGGTTAGGGTTAGGGTTAGCGGTTAGGGTTAGGGTAAGGGTTAGGGTTAGGGTTAGGGTTAGGGTTTGGGTTAGGGTTAGGGTTAGGGTTAGGGTTAGGGTTAGGGTTAATTGGGTAAATGAGCTTAATTGGGGTCAATGATGGTTAAAGGGGATTAATGATGGTTAATGAAGGTTAATGGTGGTTAATTGGAATTAGGGTTAGGGTTAGGGTTTGGGTTAGGGTTAGGGTTTGGGTTAGGGTTAGGGTTAGGGTTAGGGTTAGCGGTTAGGGTTAGGGTAAGGGTTAGGGTTAGGGTTTGGGTTAGGGTTAAGGTTAGGGTTAGGGTTAGGGTTAGGATTAGGGTTTGGGTTAGGGTTAGGGTTAGGGTTAGTGGTTAGGGTTAGGGTTAGGGTTAGGGTTAGGGTTGTGTTAGGGTTAGGGTTAGGGTTAGGGTTAGGGTTACGGTTAGGGTTAGGGTTAGGGTTAGGGTTAGGGTTAGGGTTAGGGTTAGGGTTAGGGTTAGGGTTAGGGTTAGGATTAGTGTTTGGGTTAGGGTTTGGGTTAGGGTTTGGGTTAGGGTTGTGTTAGGGTTAGGGTTAGGGTTAGGGTTAGGGTTAGGGTTAGGGTTAGGGTTAGGGTTAGGGTTAGGGTTGTGTTACGGTTAGGGTTGGGGTTTAGGGTTAGGGTTAGTGTTAGGGTTAGGGTTAGGGTTGTGTTAGGGTTAGGGTTAGGGTTGGGGTTTAGGGTTAGGGTTAGCGTTAGGGTTAGGGTTAGGGTTGTGTTAGGGTTAGGGTTAGGGTTAGGGTTAGGGTTAGGGTTAAGTTTAGGTTTAGGGTTAGGGTTAGGGTTAGGGTTAGGGTTAATTGGGTTAATGAGCTTAATTGGGGTCAATGATGGTTAAAGGGGATTAATGATGGTTAAAGAAGGTTAATGGTGGTTAATGGGGATTAATTGAGGTTAATTGAGGTTAATGGGGGTTAATGGAGATTTATGGGGGTTAATGGGGGTTAATGGGTTTTAATGGGGTTAATGGGGGTTTAGTGGTGGTTAATGGTGATAATGGGGGTTAATGATGGTCAATGGTAGTTTATGGGTTAGGGTTAGGTGTTAAGGTTAGGGTTAGGGTTAGGATTAGGGTTAGGATTAATTGGATTAATGAGCTTAATTGGGGTCAATGATGGTTAATGGGGATTAATGGTGGTTAATGATGGTTAATGGGGGTTAATGGGGGTTAATGGTGGTTACTGGGGGTTAATGCAATTAATAGGGGTCATTGGTGGTTTAGGGGGTTAAGGGTGGTTATCGAAGGTTAATCGTCGTTAATAAGTTTTAATGGGCTTAATTGGTATCAATGATGGTTAAAGGGATTAATGGTGGTTAATGAATGTTAATGGTGGTTAATGGCGATTAATGGATGTTAATGGGGGTTAATGGGGATTAATGGCTGTTAATGGCGGTTAATGGGTTTTACTATTAATTCCATTAAACCCCATTAACCCTATAAACCACCATTGACCTCCATTAACCCCATTAAAACCCACTAACTGCCATAAATATCCCTTAACCACCATTAACCCCATTAACCTCCATTAATCCCCATTAACCAACATTAACCTTCATTAACCACCATTAACCCCCTAAACCACCAGTGACCCCTAATAATTGCATTAACCCCCATTAATCCCCATTAACCTCCATTAACCTCCATTAACCCCCATTAACCTCCATTAACCTCCATCAGGGGTTAATGGTTTTTAATAATGGTCTATGGTGGTTAATGTCAGTTAATGATGGTTAATGCAGTTAATGGGGGCAATGGTTAGGGTTGTGTTAGGGTTAGGGTTAGGGTTAGGGTTAGGGTTAGTGTTAGGGTTAGGGTTAGGGTTGTGTTAGGGTTAGGGTTAGGGTTAGGGTTAGGGTTAGGGTTACGGTTAGGGTTAGGGTTAGTGTTAGGATTAGGGTTAGGGTTGTGTTAGGGTTAGGGTTGGGGTTAGGGTTAGGGTTAGGGTTAGGGTTAGGGTTAGCAGTTAGGGTTAGGGTTAGGGTTAGGGTTAGGGTTAGGGTTAGGGTTAGGGTTATTGTTGTGTTAGGGTTAGGGTTAGGGTTAAGTTTAGGTTTAGGGTTAGGGTTAGGGTTAGGGTTAGGGTTAGGGTTAATTGGGTTAATGAGCTTAATTGGGGTCAATGATGGTTAAAGGTGATTAATGATGGTTAATGAAGGTTAATGGTGGTTAATGGGGATTAATTGAGGTTACTCGAGGTTAATGGGGGTTAATGGAGGTTAATGGGGGTTAATGGGTTTTAATGGGGTTAATGGGGGTTTAGTGGTGGTTAATGGTGATAATGGGGGTTAATGATGGTCAATGGTAGTTTATGGGTTAGGGTTAAGGGTTAGGGTTAGGGTTAGGGTTGGGGTTAGGGTTGGGGTAGGGTTAGGGTTTGGATTACGGTTAGGGTTAGGGTTAGGGTTAGGGTTAGGGTTAGGGTTAGGGTTAGGGTTAGGATTAGCGTTAGGGTTAGGGTTAGGGTTAGGGTTAGTGTTGTGTTATGGTTAGGGTTGGGGTTTAGGGTTAGGGTTAGTGTTAGGGTTAGGTTTAGGGTTGTGTTAGGGTTAGGGTTAGGGTTGGGGTTTAGGGTTAGGGTTAGGGTTAGGGTTAGGGTTAGGGTTAGGGTTAGCGGTTAGGGTTAGGGTTAGGTTTAGGGTTTGGGTTAGGGTTAGGGTTAGGGTTAGGGTTAGGGTTAGGGTTAGGGTTAGGTTTAGGGTTTGGGTTAGGGTTAGGGTTAGGGTTAGGGTTAGGGTTAGTGGTTAGGGTTAGGGTTAGGGTTAGGGTTAGGGTTAGGGTTACAGTTAGGGTTAGGGTTAGGGTTGTGTTAGGGTTCGGGTTAGGGTTAGGGTTAAGTTTAGGGTTAGGGTTAGGTTTAGAGTTAGGGTTGTTTTAGGTTTCGGGTTAGCGGTTAGGGTAAGAGTTAGGGTTGTGTTAGGGTGAGGGTTACGGTTAGGGTTAGGGTTAGGGTTATGTTAGGGTTAGGGTTAGGGTTAGGGTTAGGGTTAGGGTTAGGGTTAGGGTTAGGGTTAGGGTTAGGGTTAGGGTTAGGGTTAGGGTTAGGGTTAGGGTTAGGGTTAGGGTTGTGTTAGGGTTAGGGTTAAGGTTAGGGTTAGGGTTAAGGTTAGGGTTAGGGTTAGGGTTAGGGTTAATTGAGTTAATGAGCTTAATTGGGGTCAATGATGGTTAAAGGGGATTAATGATGGTTAATGAAGGTTAATGGTGGTTAATGGGGATTAATTGAGGTTACTGGAGGTTAATGGGGGTTAATGGAGGTTAATGGGGGTTAATGGGTTTTAATGGGGTTAATGGGGGTTTAGTGGTGGTTAATGGTGATAATGGGGCTTAATGATGGTCAATGGTAGTTTATGGGTTAGGGTTAGGGGTTAATGGGGGTTAACCTCTATTAACCCCCATTAACCTCCATTAACCTCCATCAGGGGTTAATGGTTTTTAATAATGGTCTATGGTGGTTAATGTCAGTTAATGATGGTTAATGCAGTTAATGGGGGCAATGGTTAGGGTTGTGTTAGGGTTAGGGTTAGGGTTAGTGTTAGGGTTAGTGTTAGGGTTAGGGTTAGGGTTGTGTTAGGGTTAGGGTTGGGGTTAGGGTTAGGGTAAGGGTTAGGGTTATGGTTAGGGTTAGGGTTAGCGGTTAGGGTTAGGGTTAGGGTTAAGTTTAGGTTTAGGGTTAGGGTTAGGGTTAGGGTTAGGGTTAATTGGGTAAATGAGCTTAATTGGGGTCAATGATGGTTAAAGGGGATTAATGATGGTTAATGAAGGTTAATGGTGGTTAATTGGAATTAATTGAGGTTACTGGAGGTTAATGGGGGTTAATGGTGGTTAATGGGTGTTAATGGGTTTTAATGGGGTTAATGGGGGTTTAGTGGTGGTTAATGGTGATAATGGGGTAAATGATGGTCAATAGTAGTTTATGGGTTATGGTTAGGGGTTAGGGTTAGGGTTAGTGTTAGGGTTGGGTTAGGGTTAGGCTTGTGTTAGGGTTAGGGTTAGGGTTAGGGTTAGGGTTAGGGTTAGGGTTAGGGTTAGGGTTAGGGTTAGGGTTAGGGTTAGGGTTAGGGTTAGGGTTAGGGTTAGGGTTAGCGTTAGGGTTTGGGTTAGGCTTAGGGTTTGGGTTAGGGTTAGGGTTTGGGTTAGGGTTAGGGTTAGGGTTAGGGTTAGGGTTAGCGGTTAGGGTTAGGGTAAGGGTTAGGGTTAGGGTTAGCGGTTAGGGTTAGGGTGAGGGTTAGGGTTAGGGTTAGCGTTAGGGTTAGGGTTAGGCTTAGGGTTAGGCTTAGGGGTGTGTTAGGGATAGGGTTAGGGTTGGGGTTTAGGGTTAGAGTTAGTGTTAGGGTTAGGGTTAGGGTTAGGGTTAGGGTTGGGGTTGGGATTTAGCGTTAGGGTTAGGGTTAGGGTTAGCGGTTAGGGTTAGTGTTAGGGTTAGGGTTAGGGTTTGGGTTAGGGTTAGGGTTTGGGTTAGGGTTAGGGTTAGGGTTAGGGTTAGGGTTAGGGTTAGGGTTAGCGGTTAGGGTTAGGGTAAGGGTTAGGGTTAGGGTTAGGGTTAGGGTTTGGGTTAGGGTTAGGGTTAGGGTTAGGGTTAGGGTTAGGGTTAATTGGGTAAATGAGCTTAATTGGGGTCAATGATGGTTAAAGGGGATTAATGATGGTTAATGAAGGTTAATGGTGGTTAATTGGAATTAGGGTTAGGGTTAGGGTTTGGGTTAGGGTTAGGGTTTGGGTTAGGGTTAGGGTTAGGGTTAGGGTTAGCGGTTAGGGTTAGGGTAAGGGTTAGGGTTAGGGTTTGGGTTAGGGTTAAGGTTAGGGTTAGGGTTAGGGTTAGGATTAGGGTTTGGGTTAGGGTTAGGGTTAGGGTTAGTGGTTAGGGTTAGGGTTAGGGTTAGGGTTAGGGTTGTGTTAGGGTTAGGGTTAGGGTTAGGGTTAGGGTTACGGTTAGGGTTAGGGTTAGGGTTAGGGTTAGGGTTAGGGTTAGGGTTAGGGTTAGGGTTAGGGTTAGGGTTAGGATTAGTGTTTGGGTTAGGGTTTGGGTTAGGGTTTGGGTTAGGGTTGTGTTAGGGTTAGGGTTAGGGTTAGGGTTAGGGTTAGGGTTAGGGTTAGGGTTAGGGTTAGGGTTAGGGTTAGGGTTAGGGTTAGGGTTAGGGTTGTGTTACGGTTAGGGTTGGGGTTTAGGGTTAGGGTTAGTGTTAGGGTTAGGGTTAGGGTTGTGTTAGGGTTAGGGTTAGGGTTGGGGTTTAGGGTTAGGGTTAGGGTTAGGGTTAGGGTTAGGGTTGTGTTAGGGTTAGGGTTAGGGTTAGGGTTAGGGTTAGGGTTAAGTTTAGGTTTAGGGTTAGGGTTAGGGTTAGGGTTAGGGTTAATTGGGTTAATGAGCTTAATTGGGGTCAATGATGGTTAAAGGGGATTAATGATGGTTAAAGAAGGTTAATGGTGGTTAATGGGGATTAATTGAGGTTAATTGAGGTTAATGGGGGTTAATGGAGATTTATGGGGGTTAATGGGGGTTAATGGGTTTTAATGGGGTTAATGGGGGTTTAGTGGTGGTTAATGGTGATAATGGGGGTTAATGATGGTCAATGGTAGTTTATGGGTTAGGGTTAGGTGTTAAGGTTAGGGTTAGGGTTAGGATTAGGGTTAGGATTAATTGGATTAATGAGCTTAATTGGGGTCAATGATGGTTAATGGGGATTAATGGTGGTTAATGATGGTTAATGGGGGTTAATGGTGGTTACTGGGGGTTAATGCAATTAATAGGGGTCATTGGTGGTTTAGGGGGTTAAGGGTGGTTATCGAAGGTTAATCGTCGTTAATAAGTTTTAATGGGCTTAATTGGTATCAATGATGGTTAAAGGGATTAATGGTGGTTAATGAATGTTAATGGTGGTTAATGGCGATTAATGGATGTTAATGGGGGTTAATGGGGATTAATGGCTGTTAATGGCGGTTAATGGGTTTTACTATTAATTCCATTAAACCCCATTAACCCTATAAACCACCATTGACCTCCATTAACCCCATTAAAACCCACTAACTGCCATAAATATCCCTTAACCACCATTAACCCCATTAACCTCCATTAATCCCCATTAACCAACATTAACCTTCATTAACCACCATTAACCCCCTAAACCACCACTGACCCCTAATAATTGCATTAAACCCATTAACCCCCATTAACCTCCATTAACCTCCATTAACCCCCATTAACCTCCATTAACCTCCATCAGGGGTTAATGGTTTTTAATAATGGTCTATGGTGGTTAATGTCAGTTAATGATGGTTAATGCAGTTAATGGGGGCAATGGTTAGGGTTGTGTTAGGGTTAGGGTTAGGGTTAGGGTTAGGGTTAGTGTTAGGGTTAGGGTTAGGGTTGTGTTAGGGTTAGGGTTAGGGTTAGGGTTAGGGTTAGGGTTACGGTTAGGGTTAGGGTTAGTGTTAGGATTAGGGTTAGGGTTGTGTTAGGGTTAGGGTTGGGGTTAGGGTTAGGGTTAGGGTTAGGGTTAGGGTTAGCAGTTAGGGTTAGGGTTAGGGTTAGGGTTAGGGTTAGGGTTAGGGTTATTGTTGTGTTAGGGTTAGGGTTAGGGTTAAGTTTAGGTTTAGGGTTAGGGTTAGGGTTAGGGTTAGGGTTAATTGGGTTAATGAGCTTAATTGGGGTCAATGATGGTTAAAGGTGATTAATGATGGTTAATGAAGGTTAATGGTGGTTAATGGGGATTAATTGAGGTTACTCGAGGTTAATGGGGGTTAATGGAGGTTAATGGGGGTTAATGGGTTTTAATGGGGTTAATGGGGGTTTAGTGGTGGTTAATGGTGATAATGGGGGTTAATGATGGTCAATGGTAGTTTATGGGTTAGGGTTAGGGTTAGGGTTAGGGTTAGGGTTAGGGTTAGGGTTAGGGTTAGGGTTAGGGTTAGGGTTAGCGTTAGCGTTAGCGTTAGCGTTAGCGTTAGGGTTAGGGTTGTGTTAGGGATAGGGTTAGGGTTGGGGTTTAGGGTTAGGGTTAGTGTTAGGGTTAGGGTTAGGGTTGTGTTAGGGTTAGGGTTGGGGTTGGGGTTTAGCATTAAGGTTAGGGTTAGGGTTAGCGGTTAGGGTTAGTGTTAGGGTTAGGGTTAGGGTTAGGGTTAGGGTTAGGGTTAGGGTTAGGGTTAGGGTTAGGGTTAGGGTTAGGGTTAGGGTTAGGGTTAGGGTTAGCATTAGGGTTAGGGTTAGGGTTAGGGTTGTGTTACGGTTAGGGTTGGGGTTTAGGGTTAGCGTTAGCGTTAGGGTTAGGGTTGTGTTAGGGATAGGGTTAGGGTTGGGGTTTAGGGTTAGGGTTAGTGTTAGGGTTAGAGTTAGGGTTGTGTTAGGGTTAGGGTTGGGGTTGGGGTTTAGCGTTAGGGTTAGGGTTAGGGTTAGGGTTAGGGTTAGCGGTTAGGGTTAGGGTAAGGGTTAGGGTTAGGGTTAGGGTTAGGGTTTGGGTTAGGGTTAGGGTTAGGGTTAGGGTTAGGGTTGTGTTAGGGTTAGGGTTAGGGTTGGGGTTTAGGGTTAGGGTTAGGGTTAGGGTTAGGGTTAGGGTTGTGTTAGGGTTAGGGTTAGGGTTAGGGTTAGGGTTAGGGTTAGGGTTAGGGTTAAGTTTAGGTTTAGGGTTAGGGTTAGGGTTAGGGTTAATTGGGTTAATGAGCTTAATTGGGGTCAATGATGGTTAAAGGGGATTAATGATGGTTAAAGAAGGTTAATGGTGGTTAATGGGGATTAATTGAGGTTAATTGAGGTTAATGGGGGTTAATGGAGGTTTATGGGGGTTAATGGGGGTTAATGGGTTTTAATGGGGTTAATGGGGGTTTAGTGGTGGTTAATGGTGATAATGGGGGTTAATGATGGTCAATGGTAGTTTAGGTAGGGTTAGGGTTGTGTTAGGGTTAGGGTTAGGGTTAGGGTTAGGGTTAGGGTTAGGGTTAGGTGTTAAGGTTAGGGTTAGGGTTAGGATTAGGGTTAGGATTAATTGGATTAATGAGCTTAATTGGGGTCAATGATGGTTAATGGGGA
>NC_138207.1:61194907-61202407 GCF_964194415.1 Vipera berus
TAGGGTTAGGGTTAGGGTTAGGGTTAGGGTTAGGGTTAGGGTTAGGGTTAGGGTTAGGGTTAGGGTTAGGGTTAGGGTTAGGGTTAGGGTTAGGGTTAGGGTTAGGGTTAGGGTTAGGGTTAGGGTTAGGGTTAGGGTTAGGGTTAGGGTTAGGGTTAGGGTTAGGGTTAGGATTAGTGTTTGGGTTAGGGTTTGGGTTAGGATTTGGGTTAGGGTTGTGTTAGGGTTAGGGTTAGGGTTAGGGTTAGGGTTAGGGTTAGGGTTAGGGTTAGGGTTAGGGTTAGGGTTGTGTTACGGTTAGGGTTGGGGTTTAGGGTTAGGGTTAGTGTTAGGGTTAGGGTTAGGGTTGTGTTAGGGTTAGGGTTAGGGTTGGGGTTTAGGGTTAGGGTTAGCGTTAGGGTTAGGGTTAGGGTTGTGTTAGGGTTAGGGTTAGGGTTAGGGTTAGGGTTAGGGTTAAGTTTAGGTTTAGGGTTAGGGTTAGGGTTAGGGTTAGGGTTAATTGGGTTAATGAGCTTAATTGGGGTCAATGATGGTTAAAGGGGATTAATGATGGTTAAAGAAGGTTAATGGTGGTTAATGGGGATTAATTGAGGTTAATTGAGGTTAATGGGGGTTAATGGAGATTTATGGGGGTTAATGGGGGTTAATGGGTTTTAATGGGGTTAATGGGGGTTTAGTGGTGGTTAATGGTGATAATGGGGGTTAATGATGGTCAATGGTAGTTTATGGGTTAGGGTTAGGTGTTAAGGTTAGGGTTAGGGTTAGGATTAGGGTTAGGATTAATTGGATTAATGAGCTTAATTGGGGTCAATGATGGTTAATGGGGATTAATGGTGGTTAATGATGGTTAATGGGGGTTAATGGGGGTTAATGGTGGTTACTGGGGGTTAATGCAATTAATAGGGGTCATTGGTGGTTTAGGGGGTTAAGGGTGGTTATCGAAGGTTAATCGTCGTTAATAAGTTTTAATGGGCTTAATTGGTATCAATGATGGTTAAAGGGATTAATGGTGGTTAATGAATGTTAATGGTGGTTAATGGCGATTAATGGATGTTAATGGGGGTTAATGGGGATTAATGGCTGTTAATGGCGGTTAATGGGTTTTACTATTAATTCCATTAAACCCCATTAACCCTATAAACCACCATTGACCTCCATTAACCCCATTAAAACCCACTAACTGCCATAAATATCCCTTAACCACCATTAACCCCATTAACCTCCATTAATCCCCATTAACCAACATTAACCTTCATTAACCACCATTAACCCCCTAAACCACCAGTGACCCCTAATAATTGCATTAACCCCCATTAACCCCCATTAACCTCCATTAACCTCCATTAACCCCCATTAACCTCCATTAACCTCCATCAGGGGTTAATGGTTTTTAATAATGGTCTATGGTGGTTAATGTCAGTTAATGATGGTTAATGCAGTTAATGGGGGCAATGGTTAGGGTTGTGTTAGGGTTAGGGTTAGGGTTAGGGTTAGGGTTAGTGTTAGGGTTAGGGTTAGGGTTGTGTTAGGGTTAGGGTTAGGGTTAGGGTTAGGGTTAGGGTTACGGTTAGGGTTAGGGTTAGTGTTAGGATTAGGGTTAGGGTTGTGTTAGGGTTAGGGTTGGGGTTAGGGTTAGGGTTAGGGTTAGGGTTAGGGTTAGCAGTTAGGGTTAGGGTTAGGGTTAGGGTTAGGGTTAGGGTTAGGGTTAGGGTTAGGGTTATTGTTGTGTTAGGGTTAGGGTTAGGGTTAAGTTTAGGTTTAGGGTTAGGGTTAGGGTTAGGGTTAGGGTTAATTGGGTTAATGAGCTTAATTGGGGTCAATGATGGTTAAAGGTGATTAATGATGGTTAATGAAGGTTAATGGTGGTTAATGGGGATTAATTGAGGTTACTCGAGGTTAATGGGGGTTAATGGAGGTTAATGGGGGTTAATGGGTTTTAATGGGGTTAATGGGGGTTTAGTGGTGGTTAATGGTGATAATGGGGGTTAATGATGGTCAATGGTAGTTTATGGGTTAGGGTTAAGGGTTAGGGTTAGGGTTAGGGTTGGGGTTAGGGTTGGGGTAGGGTTAGGGTTTGGATTACGGTTAGGGTTAGGGTTAGGGTTAGGGTTAGGGTTAGGGTTAGGGTTAGGGTTAGGATTAGCGTTAGGGTTAGGGTTAGGGTTAGGGTTAGTGTTGTGTTATGGTTAGGGTTGGGGTTTAGGGTTAGGGTTAGTGTTAGGGTTAGGTTTAGGGTTGTGTTAGGGTTAGGGTTAGGGTTGGGGTTTAGGGTTAGGGTTAGGGTTAGGGTTAGGGTTAGGGTTAGGGTTAGCGGTTAGGGTTAGGGTTAGGTTTAGGGTTTGGGTTAGGGTTAGGGTTAGGGTTAGGGTTAGGGTTAGGGTTAGGGTTAGGTTTAGGGTTTGGGTTAGGGTTAGGGTTAGGGTTAGGGTTAGGGTTAGTGGTTAGGGTTAGGGTTAGGGTTAGGGTTAGGGTTAGGGTTACAGTTAGGGTTAGGGTTAGGGTTGTGTTAGGGTTCGGGTTAGGGTTAGGGTTAAGTTTAGGGTTAGGGTTAGGTTTAGAGTTAGGGTTGTTTTAGGTTTCGGGTTAGCGGTTAGGGTAAGAGTTAGGGTTGTGTTAGGGTGAGGGTTACGGTTAGGGTTAGGGTTAGGGTTATGTTAGGGTTAGGGTTAGGGTTAGGGTTAGGGTTAGGGTTAGGGTTAGGGTTAGGGTTAGGGTTAGGGTTAGGGTTAGGGTTAGGGTTAGGGTTAGGGTTAGGGTTAGGGTTAGGGTTAGGGTTGTGTTAGGGTTAGGGTTAAGGTTAGGGTTAGGGTTAAGGTTAGGGTTAGGGTTAGGGTTAGGGTTAATTGAGTTAATGAGCTTAATTGGGGTCAATGATGGTTAAAGGGGATTAATGATGGTTAATGAAGGTTAATGGTGGTTAATGGGGATTAATTGAGGTTACTGGAGGTTAATGGGGGTTAATGGAGGTTAATGGGGGTTAATGGGTTTTAATGGGGTTAATGGGGGTTTAGTGGTGGTTAATGGTGATAATGGGGCTTAATGATGGTCAATGGTAGTTTATGGGTTAGGGTTAGGGGTTAATGGGGGTTAACCTCTATTAACCCCCATTAACCTCCATTAACCTCCATCAGGGGTTAATGGTTTTTAATAATGGTCTATGGTGGTTAATGTCAGTTAATGATGGTTAATGCAGTTAATGGGGGCAATGGTTAGGGTTGTGTTAGGGTTAGGGTTAGGGTTAGTGTTAGGGTTAGTGTTAGGGTTAGGGTTAGGGTTGTGTTAGGGTTAGGGTTGGGGTTAGGGTTAGGGTAAGGGTTAGGGTTATGGTTAGGGTTAGGGTTAGCGGTTAGGGTTAGGGTTAGGGTTAAGTTTAGGTTTAGGGTTAGGGTTAGGGTTAGGGTTAGGGTTAATTGGGTAAATGAGCTTAATTGGGGTCAATGATGGTTAAAGGGGATTAATGATGGTTAATGAAGGTTAATGGTGGTTAATTGGAATTAATTGAGGTTACTGGAGGTTAATGGGGGTTAATGGTGGTTAATGGGTGTTAATGGGTTTTAATGGGGTTAATGGGGGTTTAGTGGTGGTTAATGGTGATAATGGGGTAAATGATGGTCAATAGTAGTTTATGGGTTATGGTTAGGGGTTAGGGTTAGGGTTAGTGTTAGGGTTGGGTTAGGGTTAGGCTTGTGTTAGGGTTAGGGTTAGGGTTAGGGTTAGGGTTAGGGTTAGGGTTAGGGTTAGGGTTAGGGTTAGGGTTAGGGTTAGGGTTAGGGTTAGGGTTAGGGTTAGGGTTAGGGTTAGCGTTAGGGTTTGGGTTAGGCTTAGGGTTTGGGTTAGGGTTAGGGTTTGGGTTAGGGTTAGGGTTAGGGTTAGGGTTAGGGTTAGCGGTTAGGGTTAGGGTAAGGGTTAGGGTTAGGGTTAGCGGTTAGGGTTAGGGTGAGGGTTAGGGTTAGGGTTAGCGTTAGGGTTAGGGTTAGGCTTAGGGTTAGGCTTAGGGGTGTGTTAGGGATAGGGTTAGGGTTGGGGTTTAGGGTTAGAGTTAGTGTTAGGGTTAGGGTTAGGGTTAGGGTTAGGGTTGGGGTTGGGATTTAGCGTTAGGGTTAGGGTTAGGGTTAGCGGTTAGGGTTAGTGTTAGGGTTAGGGTTAGGGTTTGGGTTAGGGTTAGGGTTTGGGTTAGGGTTAGGGTTAGGGTTAGGGTTAGGGTTAGGGTTAGGGTTAGGGTTAGCGGTTAGGGTTAGGGTAAGGGTTAGGGTTAGGGTTAGGGTTAGGGTTTGGGTTAGGGTTAGGGTTAGGGTTAGGGTTAGGGTTAGGGTTAATTGGGTAAATGAGCTTAATTGGGGTCAATGATGGTTAAAGGGGATTAATGATGGTTAATGAAGGTTAATGGTGGTTAATTGGAATTAGGGTTAGGGTTAGGGTTTGGGTTAGGGTTAGGGTTTGGGTTAGGGTTAGGGTTAGGGTTAGGGTTAGCGGTTAGGGTTAGGGTAAGGGTTAGGGTTAGGGTTTGGGTTAGGGTTAAGGTTAGGGTTAGGGTTAGGGTTAGGATTAGGGTTTGGGTTAGGGTTAGGGTTAGGGTTAGTGGTTAGGGTTAGGGTTAGGGTTAGGGTTAGGGTTGTGTTAGGGTTAGGGTTAGGGTTAGGGTTACGGTTACGGTTAGGGTTAGGGTTAGGGTTAGGGTTAGGGTTAGGGTTAGGGTTAGGGTTAGGGTTAGGGTTAGGGTTAGGATTAGTGTTTGGGTTAGGGTTTGGGTTAGGGTTTGGGTTAGGGTTGTGTTAGGGTTAGGGTTAGGGTTAGGGTTAGGGTTAGGGTTAGGGTTAGGGTTAGGGTTAGGGTTAGGGTTAGGGTTAGGGTTGTGTTACGGTTAGGGTTGGGGTTTAGGGTTAGGGTTAGTGTTAGGGTTAGGGTTAGGGTTGTGTTAGGGTTAGGGTTAGGGTTGGGGTTTAGGGTTAGGGTTAGGGTTAGGGTTAGGGTTAGGGTTGTGTTAGGGTTAGGGTTAGGGTTAGGGTTAGGGTTAGGGTTAAGTTTAGGTTTAGGGTTAGGGTTAGGGTTAGGGTTAGGGTTAATTGGGTTAATGAGCTTAATTGGGGTCAATGATGGTTAAAGGGGATTAATGATGGTTAAAGAAGGTTAATGGTGGTTAATGGGGATTAATTGAGGTTAATTGAGGTTAATGGGGGTTAATGGAGATTTATGGGGGTTAATGGGGGTTAATGGGTTTTAATGGGGTTAATGGGGGTTTAGTGGTGGTTAATGGTGATAATGGGGGTTAATGATGGTCAATGGTAGTTTATGGGTTAGGGTTAGGTGTTAAGGTTAGGGTTAGGGTTAGGATTAGGGTTAGGATTAATTGGATTAATGAGCTTAATTGGGGTCAATGATGGTTAATGGGGATTAATGGTGGTTAATGATGGTTAATGGGGGTTAATGGTGGTTACTGGGGGTTAATGCAATTAATAGGGGTCATTGGTGGTTTAGGGGGTTAAGGGTGGTTATCGAAGGTTAATCGTCGTTAATAAGTTTTAATGGGCTTAATTGGTATCAATGATGGTTAAAGGGATTAATGGTGGTTAATGAATGTTAATGGTGGTTAATGGCGATTAATGGATGTTAATGGGGGTTAATGGGGATTAATGGCTGTTAATGGCGGTTAATGGGTTTTACTATTAATTCCATTAAACCCCATTAACCCTATAAACCACCATTGACCTCCATTAACCCCATTAAAACCCACTAACTGCCATAAATATCCCTTAACCACCATTAACCCCATTAACCTCCATTAATCCCCATTAACCAACATTAACCTTCATTAACCACCATTAACCCCCTAAACCACCACTGACCCCTAATAATTGCATTAAACCCATTAACCCCCATTAACCTCCATTAACCTCCATTAACCCCCATTAACCTCCATTAACCTCCATCAGGGGTTAATGGTTTTTAATAATGGTCTATGGTGGTTAATGTCAGTTAATGATGGTTAATGCAGTTAATGGGGGCAATGGTTAGGGTTGTGTTAGGGTTAGGGTTAGGGTTAGGGTTAGGGTTAGTGTTAGGGTTAGGGTTAGGGTTGTGTTAGGGTTAGGGTTAGGGTTAGGGTTAGGGTTAGGGTTACGGTTAGGGTTAGGGTTAGTGTTAGGATTAGGGTTAGGGTTGTGTTAGGGTTAGGGTTGGGGTTAGGGTTAGGGTTAGGGTTAGGGTTAGCAGTTAGGGTTAGGGTTAGGGTTAGGGTTAGGGTTAGGGTTAGGGTTAGGGTTATTGTTGTGTTAGGGTTAGGGTTAGGGTTAAGTTTAGGTTTAGGGTTAGGGTTAGGGTTAGGGTTAGGGTTAATTGGGTTAATGAGCTTAATTGGGGTCAATGATGGTTAAAGGTGATTAATGATGGTTAATGAAGGTTAATGGTGGTTAATGGGGATTAATTGAGGTTACTCGAGGTTAATGGGGGTTAATGGAGGTTAATGGGGGTTAATGGGTTTTAATGGGGTTAATGGGGGTTTAGTGGTGGTTAATGGTGATAATGGGGGTTAATGATGGTCAATGGTAGTTTATGGGTTAGGGTTAGGGTTAGGGTTAGGGTTAGGGTTAGGGTTAGGGTTAGGGTTAGGGTTAGGGTTAGGGTTAGCGTTAGCGTTAGCGTTAGCGTTAGGGTTAGGGTTGTGTTAGGGATAGGGTTAGGGTTGGGGTTTAGGGTTAGGGTTAGTGTTAGGGTTAGGGTTAGGGTTGTGTTAGGGTTAGGGTTGGGGTTGGGGTTTAGCATTAAGGTTAGGGTTAGGGTTAGCGGTTAGGGTTAGTGTTAGGGTTAGGGTTAGGGTTAGGGTTAGGGTTAGGGTTAGGGTTAGGGTTAGGGTTAGGGTTAGGGTTAGGGTTAGGGTTAGGGTTAGGGTTAGGGTTAGCATTAGGGTTAGGGTTAGGGTTAGGGTTGTGTTACGGTTAGGGTTGGGGTTTAGGGTTAGCGTTAGCGTTAGGGTTAGGGTTGTGTTAGGGATAGGGTTAGGGTTGGGGTTTAGGGTTAGGGTTAGTGTTAGGGTTAGAGTTAGGGTTGTGTTAGGGTTAGGGTTGGGGTTGGGGTTTAGCGTTAGGGTTAGGGTTAGGGTTAGGGTTAGGGTTAGCGGTTAGGGTTAGGGTAAGGGTTAGGGTTAGGGTTAGGGTTAGGGTTTGGGTTAGGGTTAGGGTTAGGGTTAGGGTTAGGGTTGTGTTAGGGTTAGGGTTAGGGTTGGGGTTTAGGGTTAGGGTTAGGGTTAGGGTTAGGGTTAGGGTTGTGTTAGGGTTAGGGTTAGGGTTAGGGTTAGGGTTAGGGTTAGGGTTAGGGTTAAGTTTAGGTTTAGGGTTAGGGTTAGGGTTAGGGTTAATTGGGTTAATGAGCTTAATTGGGGTCAATGATGGTTAAAGGGGATTAATGATGGTTAAAGAAGGTTAATGGTGGTTAATGGGGATTAATTGAGGTTAATTGAGGTTAATGGGGGTTAATGGAGGTTTATGGGGGTTAATGGGGGTTAAT
>NC_138207.1:61207407-61214907 GCF_964194415.1 Vipera berus
ACTGGAGGTTAATGGGGGTTAATGGAGGTTAATGGGGGTTAATGGGTTTTAATGGGGTTAATGGGGGTTTAGTGGTGGTTAATGGTGATAATGGGGGTTAATGATGGTCAATGGTAGTTTATGGGTTAGGGTTAAGGGTTAGGGTTAGGGTTAGGGTTGGGGTTAGGGTTAGGGTTAGGGTTAGGGTTAGGGTTAGGATTAGCGTTAGGGTTAGGGTTAGGGTTAGGGTTAGTGTTGTGTTATGGTTAGGGTTGGGGTTTAGGGTTAGGGTTAGTGTTAGGGTTAGGTTTAGGGTTGTGTTAGGGTTAGGGTTAGGGTTGGGGTTTAGGGTTAGGGTTAGGGTTAGGGTTAGGGTTAGGGTTAGGGTTAGGGTTAGCGGTTAGGGTTAGGGTTAGGGTTTGGGTTAGGGTTAGGGTTAGGGTTAGGGTTAGGGTTAGGGTTAGGGTTAGGTTTAGGGTTTGGGTTAGGGTTAGGGTTAGGGTTAGGGTTAGGGTTAGGGTTAGTGGTTAGGGTTAGGGTTAGGGTTAGGGTTAGGGTTAGGGTTAGGGTTAGGGTTAGGGTTAGGGTTAGGGTTAGGGTTAGGGTTAGGGTTAGGGTTAGGGTTAGGGTTAGGGTTAGGGTTAGGGTTAGGGTTAGGGTTAGGGTTAGGGTTAGGGTTAGGGTTAGGGTTAGGGTTAGGGTTAGGGTTAGGGTTAGGGTTAGGGTTAGGGTTAGGGTTAGGGTTAGGGTTAGGGTTAGGATTAGTGTTTGGGTTAGGGTTTGGGTTAGGGTTTGGGTTAGGGTTGTGTTAGGGTTAGGGTTAGGGTTAGGGTTAGGGTTAGGGTTAGGGTTAGGGTTAGGGTTAGGGTTAGGGTTGTGTTACGGTTAGGGTTGGGGTTTAGGGTTAGGGTTAGGGTTAGGGTTAGGGTTAGGGTTGTGTTAGGGTTAGGGTTAGGGTTGGGGTTTAGGGTTAGGGTTAGCGTTAGGGTTAGGGTTAGGGTTGTGTTAGGGTTAGGGTTAGGGTTAGGGTTAGGGTTAGGGTTAAGTTTAGGTTTAGGGTTAGGGTTAGGGTTAGGGTTAGGGTTAATTGGGTTAATGAGCTTAATTGGGGTCAATGATGGTTAAAGGGGATTAATGATGGTTAAAGAAGGTTAATGGTGGTTAATGGGGATTAATTGAGGTTAATTGAGGTTAATGGGGGTTAATGGAGATTTATGGGGGTTAATGGGGGTTAATGGGTTTTAATGGGGTTAATGGGGGTTTAGTGGTGGTTAATGGTGATAATGGGGGTTAATGATGGTCAATGGTAGTTTATGGGTTAGGGTTAGGTGTTAAGGTTAGGGTTAGGGTTAGGATTAGGGTTAGGATTAATTGGATTAATGAGCTTAATTGGGGTCAATGATGGTTAATGGGGATTAATGGTGGTTAATGATGGTTAATGGGGGTTAATGGGGGTTAATGGTGGTTACTGGGGGTTAATGCAATTAATAGGGGTCATTGGTGGTTTAGGGGGTTAAGGGTGGTTATCGAAGGTTAATCGTCGTTAATAAGTTTTAATGGGCTTAATTGGTATCAATGATGGTTAAAGGGATTAATGGTGGTTAATGAATGTTAATGGTGGTTAATGGCGATTAATGGATGTTAATGGGGGTTAATGGGGATTAATGGCTGTTAATGGCGGTTAATGGGTTTTACTATTAATTCCATTAAACCCCATTAACCCTATAAACCACCATTGACCTCCATTAACCCCATTAAAACCCACTAACTGCCATAAATATCCCTTAACCACCATTAACCCCATTAACCTCCATTAATCCCCATTAACCAACATTAACCTTCATTAACCACCATTAACCCCCTAAACCACCAGTGACCCCTAATAATTGCATTAACCCCCATTAACCCCCATTAACCTCCATTAACCTCCATTAACCCCCATTAACCTCCATTAACCTCCATCAGGGGTTAATGGTTTTTAATAATGGTCTATGGTGGTTAATGTCAGTTAATGATGGTTAATGCAGTTAATGGGGGCAATGGTTAGGGTTGTGTTAGGGTTAGGGTTAGGGTTAGGGTTAGGGTTAGTGTTAGGGTTAGGGTTAGGGTTGTGTTAGGGTTAGGGTTAGGGTTAGGGTTAGGGTTAGGGTTACGGTTAGGGTTAGGGTTAGTGTTAGGATTAGGGTTAGGGTTGTGTTAGGGTTAGGGTTGGGGTTAGGGTTAGGGTTAGGGTTAGGGTTAGGGTTAGCAGTTAGGGTTAGGGTTAGGGTTAGGGTTAGGGTTAGGGTTAGGGTTAGGGTTAGGGTTATTGTTGTGTTAGGGTTAGGGTTAGGGTTAAGTTTAGGTTTAGGGTTAGGGTTAGGGTTAGGGTTAGGGTTAATTGGGTTAATGAGCTTAATTGGGGTCAATGATGGTTAAAGGTGATTAATGATGGTTAATGAAGGTTAATGGTGGTTAATGGGGATTAATTGAGGTTACTCGAGGTTAATGGGGGTTAATGGAGGTTAATGGGGGTTAATGGGTTTTAATGGGGTTAATGGGGGTTTAGTGGTGGTTAATGGTGATAATGGGGGTTAATGATGGTCAATGGTAGTTTATGGGTTAGGGTTAAGGGTTAGGGTTAGGGTTAGGGTTGGGGTTAGGGTTGGGGTAGGGTTAGGGTTTGGATTACGGTTAGGGTTAGGGTTAGGGTTAGGGTTAGGGTTAGGGTTAGGGTTAGGGTTAGGATTAGCGTTAGGGTTAGGGTTAGGGTTAGGGTTAGTGTTGTGTTATGGTTAGGGTTGGGGTTTAGGGTTAGGGTTAGTGTTAGGGTTAGGTTTAGGGTTGTGTTAGGGTTAGGGTTAGGGTTGGGGTTTAGGGTTAGGGTTAGGGTTAGGGTTAGGGTTAGGGTTAGGGTTAGCGGTTAGGGTTAGGGTTAGGTTTAGGGTTTGGGTTAGGGTTAGGGTTAGGGTTAGGGTTAGGGTTAGGGTTAGGGTTAGGTTTAGGGTTTGGGTTAGGGTTAGGGTTAGGGTTAGGGTTAGGGTTAGTGGTTAGGGTTAGGGTTAGGGTTAGGGTTAGGGTTAGGGTTACAGTTAGGGTTAGGGTTAGGGTTGTGTTAGGGTTCGGGTTAGGGTTAGGGTTAAGTTTAGGGTTAGGGTTAGGTTTAGAGTTAGGGTTGTTTTAGGTTTCGGGTTAGCGGTTAGGGTAAGAGTTAGGGTTGTGTTAGGGTGAGGGTTACGGTTAGGGTTAGGGTTAGGGTTATGTTAGGGTTAGGGTTAGGGTTAGGGTTAGGGTTAGGGTTAGGGTTAGGGTTAGGGTTAGGGTTAGGGTTAGGGTTAGGGTTAGGGTTAGGGTTAGGGTTAGGGTTAGGGTTAGGGTTAGGGTTGTGTTAGGGTTAGGGTTAAGGTTAGGGTTAGGGTTAAGGTTAGGGTTAGGGTTAGGGTTAGGGTTAATTGAGTTAATGAGCTTAATTGGGGTCAATGATGGTTAAAGGGGATTAATGATGGTTAATGAAGGTTAATGGTGGTTAATGGGGATTAATTGAGGTTACTGGAGGTTAATGGGGGTTAATGGAGGTTAATGGGGGTTAATGGGTTTTAATGGGGTTAATGGGGGTTTAGTGGTGGTTAATGGTGATAATGGGGCTTAATGATGGTCAATGGTAGTTTATGGGTTAGGGTTAGGGGTTAATGGGGGTTAACCTCTATTAACCCCCATTAACCTCCATTAACCTCCATCAGGGGTTAATGGTTTTTAATAATGGTCTATGGTGGTTAATGTCAGTTAATGATGGTTAATGCAGTTAATGGGGGCAATGGTTAGGGTTGTGTTAGGGTTAGGGTTAGGGTTAGTGTTAGGGTTAGTGTTAGGGTTAGGGTTAGGGTTGTGTTAGGGTTAGGGTTGGGGTTAGGGTTAGGGTAAGGGTTAGGGTTATGGTTAGGGTTAGGGTTAGCGGTTAGGGTTAGGGTTAGGGTTAAGTTTAGGTTTAGGGTTAGGGTTAGGGTTAGGGTTAGGGTTAATTGGGTAAATGAGCTTAATTGGGGTCAATGATGGTTAAAGGGGATTAATGATGGTTAATGAAGGTTAATGGTGGTTAATTGGAATTAATTGAGGTTACTGGAGGTTAATGGGGGTTAATGGTGGTTAATGGGTGTTAATGGGTTTTAATGGGGTTAATGGGGGTTTAGTGGTGGTTAATGGTGATAATGGGGTAAATGATGGTCAATAGTAGTTTATGGGTTATGGTTAGGGGTTAGGGTTAGGGTTAGTGTTAGGGTTGGGTTAGGGTTAGGCTTGTGTTAGGGTTAGGGTTAGGGTTAGGGTTAGGGTTAGGGTTAGGGTTAGGGTTAGGGTTAGGGTTAGGGTTAGGGTTAGGGTTAGGGTTAGGGTTAGGGTTAGGGTTAGCGTTAGGGTTTGGGTTAGGCTTAGGGTTTGGGTTAGGGTTAGGGTTTGGGTTAGGGTTAGGGTTAGGGTTAGGGTTAGGGTTAGCGGTTAGGGTTAGGGTAAGGGTTAGGGTTAGGGTTAGCGGTTAGGGTTAGGGTGAGGGTTAGGGTTAGGGTTAGCGTTAGGGTTAGGGTTAGGCTTAGGGTTAGGCTTAGGGGTGTGTTAGGGATAGGGTTAGGGTTGGGGTTTAGGGTTAGAGTTAGTGTTAGGGTTAGGGTTAGGGTTAGGGTTAGGGTTGGGGTTGGGATTTAGCGTTAGGGTTAGGGTTAGGGTTAGCGGTTAGGGTTAGTGTTAGGGTTAGGGTTAGGGTTTGGGTTAGGGTTAGGGTTTGGGTTAGGGTTAGGGTTAGGGTTAGGGTTAGGGTTAGGGTTAGGGTTAGGGTTAGCGGTTAGGGTTAGGGTAAGGGTTAGGGTTAGGGTTAGGGTTAGGGTTTGGGTTAGGGTTAGGGTTAGGGTTAGGGTTAGGGTTAGGGTTAATTGGGTAAATGAGCTTAATTGGGGTCAATGATGGTTAAAGGGGATTAATGATGGTTAATGAAGGTTAATGGTGGTTAATTGGAATTAGGGTTAGGGTTAGGGTTTGGGTTAGGGTTAGGGTTTGGGTTAGGGTTAGGGTTAGGGTTAGGGTTAGCGGTTAGGGTTAGGGTAAGGGTTAGGGTTAGGGTTTGGGTTAGGGTTAAGGTTAGGGTTAGGGTTAGGGTTAGGATTAGGGTTTGGGTTAGGGTTAGGGTTAGGGTTAGTGGTTAGGGTTAGGGTTAGGGTTAGGGTTAGGGTTGTGTTAGGGTTAGGGTTAGGGTTAGGGTTAGGGTTACGGTTAGGGTTAGGGTTAGGGTTAGGGTTAGGGTTAGGGTTAGGGTTAGGGTTAGGGTTAGGGTTAGGGTTAGGATTAGTGTTTGGGTTAGGGTTTGGGTTAGGGTTTGGGTTAGGGTTGTGTTAGGGTTAGGGTTAGGGTTAGGGTTAGGGTTAGGGTTAGGGTTAGGGTTAGGGTTAGGGTTAGGGTTAGGGTTAGGGTTAGGGTTGTGTTACGGTTAGGGTTGGGGTTTAGGGTTAGGGTTAGTGTTAGGGTTAGGGTTAGGGTTGTGTTAGGGTTAGGGTTAGGGTTGGGGTTTAGGGTTAGGGTTAGGGTTAGGGTTAGGGTTAGGGTTGTGTTAGGGTTAGGGTTAGGGTTAGGGTTAGGGTTAGGGTTAAGTTTAGGTTTAGGGTTAGGGTTAGGGTTAGGGTTAGGGTTAATTGGGTTAATGAGCTTAATTGGGGTCAATGATGGTTAAAGGGGATTAATGATGGTTAAAGAAGGTTAATGGTGGTTAATGGGGATTAATTGAGGTTAATTGAGGTTAATGGGGGTTAATGGAGATTTATGGGGGTTAATGGGGGTTAATGGGTTTTAATGGGGTTAATGGGGGTTTAGTGGTGGTTAATGGTGATAATGGGGGTTAATGATGGTCAATGGTAGTTTATGGGTTAGGGTTAGGTGTTAAGGTTAGGGTTAGGGTTAGGATTAGGGTTAGGATTAATTGGATTAATGAGCTTAATTGGGGTCAATGATGGTTAATGGGGATTAATGGTGGTTAATGATGGTTAATGGGGGTTAATGGTGGTTACTGGGGGTTAATGCAATTAATAGGGGTCATTGGTGGTTTAGGGGGTTAAGGGTGGTTATCGAAGGTTAATCGTCGTTAATAAGTTTTAATGGGCTTAATTGGTATCAATGATGGTTAAAGGGATTAATGGTGGTTAATGAATGTTAATGGTGGTTAATGGCGATTAATGGATGTTAATGGGGGTTAATGGGGATTAATGGCTGTTAATGGCGGTTAATGGGTTTTACTATTAATTCCATTAAACCCCATTAACCCTATAAACCACCATTGACCTCCATTAACCCCATTAAAACCCACTAACTGCCATAAATATCCCTTAACCACCATTAACCCCATTAACCTCCATTAATCCCCATTAACCAACATTAACCTTCATTAACCACCATTAACCCCCTAAACCACCACTGACCCCTAATAATTGCATTAAACACATTAACCCCCATTAACCTCCATTAACCTCCATTAACCCCCATTAACCTCCATTAACCTCCATCAGGGGTTAATGGTTTTTAATAATGGTCTATGGTGGTTAATGTCAGTTAATGATGGTTAATGCAGTTAATGGGGGCAATGGTTAGGGTTGTGTTAGGGTTAGGGTTAGGGTTAGGGTTAGGGTTAGTGTTAGGGTTAGGGTTAGGGTTGTGTTAGGGTTAGGGTTAGGGTTAGGGTTAGGGTTAGGGTTACGGTTAGGGTTAGGGTTAGTGTTAGGATTAGGGTTAGGGTTGTGTTAGGGTTAGGGTTGGGGTTAGGGTTAGGGTTAGGGTTAGGGTTAGGGTTAGCAGTTAGGGTTAGGGTTAGGGTTAGGGTTAGGGTTAGGGTTAGGGTTAGGGTTATTGTTGTGTTAGGGTTAGGGTTAGGGTTAAGTTTAGGTTTAGGGTTAGGGTTAGGGTTAGGGTTAGGGTTAATTGGGTTAATGAGCTTAATTGGGGTCAATGATGGTTAAAGGTGATTAATGATGGTTAATGAAGGTTAATGGTGGTTAATGGGGATTAATTGAGGTTACTCGAGGTTAATGGGGGTTAATGGAGGTTAATGGGGGTTAATGGGTTTTAATGGGGTTAATGGGGGTTTAGTGGTGGTTAATGGTGATAATGGGGGTTAATGATGGTCAATGGTAGTTTATGGGTTAGGGTTAGGGTTAGGGTTAGGGTTAGGGTTAGGGTTAGGGTTAGGGTTAGGGTTAGCGTTAGCGTTAGCGTTAGCGTTAGCGTTAGCGTTAGGGTTAGGGTTGTGTTAGGGATAGGGTTAGGGTTGGGGTTTAGGGTTAGGGTTAGTGTTAGGGTTAGGGTTAGGGTTGTGTTAGGGTTAGGGTTGGGGTTGGGGTTTAGCATTAAGGTTAGGGTTAGGGTTAGCGGTTAGGGTTAGTGTTAGGGTTAGGGTTAGGGTTAGGGTTAGGGTTAGGGTTAGGGTTAGGGTTAGGGTTAGGGTTAGGGTTAGGGTTAGGGTTAGGGTTAGCATTAGGGTTAGGGTTAGGGTTAGGGTTGTGTTACGGTTAGGGT
>NC_138207.1:61219907-61224907 GCF_964194415.1 Vipera berus
CCATTAACCTCCATCAGGGGTTAATGGTTTTTAATAATGGTCTATGGTGGTTAATGTCAGTTAATGATGGTTAATGCAGTTAATGGGGGCAATGGTTAGGGTTGTGTTAGGGTTAGGGTTAGGGTTAGGGTTAGGGTTAGTGTTAGGGTTAGGGTTAGGGTTGTGTTAGGGTTAGGGTTAGGGTTAGGGTTAGGGTTAGGGTTACGGTTAGGGTTAGGGTTAGTGTTAGGATTAGGGTTAGGGTTGTGTTAGGGTTAGGGTTGGGGTTAGGGTTAGGGTTAGGGTTAGGGTTAGGGTTAGCAGTTAGGGTTAGGGTTAGGGTTAGGGTTAGGGTTAGGGTTAGGGTTAGGGTTAGGGTTATTGTTGTGTTAGGGTTAGGGTTAGGGTTAAGTTTAGGTTTAGGGTTAGGGTTAGGGTTAGGGTTAGGGTTAATTGGGTTAATGAGCTTAATTGGGGTCAATGATGGTTAAAGGTGATTAATGATGGTTAATGAAGGTTAATGGTGGTTAATGGGGATTAATTGAGGTTACTCGAGGTTAATGGGGGTTAATGGAGGTTAATGGGGGTTAATGGGTTTTAATGGGGTTAATGGGGGTTTAGTGGTGGTTAATGGTGATAATGGGGGTTAATGATGGTCAATGGTAGTTTATGGGTTAGGGTTAAGGGTTAGGGTTAGGGTTAGGGTTGGGGTTAGGGTTGGGGTAGGGTTAGGGTTTGGATTACGGTTAGGGTTAGGGTTAGGGTTAGGGTTAGGGTTAGGGTTAGGGTTAGGGTTAGGATTAGCGTTAGGGTTAGGGTTAGGGTTAGGGTTAGTGTTGTGTTATGGTTAGGGTTGGGGTTTAGGGTTAGGGTTAGTGTTAGGGTTAGGTTTAGGGTTGTGTTAGGGTTAGGGTTAGGGTTGGGGTTTAGGGTTAGGGTTAGGGTTAGGGTTAGGGTTAGGGTTAGGGTTAGCGGTTAGGGTTAGGGTTAGGTTTAGGGTTTGGGTTAGGGTTAGGGTTAGGGTTAGGGTTAGGGTTAGGGTTAGGGTTAGGTTTAGGGTTTGGGTTAGGGTTAGGGTTAGGGTTAGGGTTAGGGTTAGTGGTTAGGGTTAGGGTTAGGGTTAGGGTTAGGGTTAGGGTTACAGTTAGGGTTAGGGTTAGGGTTGTGTTAGGGTTCGGGTTAGGGTTAGGGTTAAGTTTAGGGTTAGGGTTAGGTTTAGAGTTAGGGTTGTTTTAGGTTTCGGGTTAGCGGTTAGGGTAAGAGTTAGGGTTGTGTTAGGGTGAGGGTTACGGTTAGGGTTAGGGTTAGGGTTATGTTAGGGTTAGGGTTAGGGTTAGGGTTAGGGTTAGGGTTAGGGTTAGGGTTAGGGTTAGGGTTAGGGTTAGGGTTAGGGTTAGGGTTAGGGTTAGGGTTAGGGTTAGGGTTAGGGTTAGGGTTAGGGTTGTGTTAGGGTTAGGGTTAAGGTTAGGGTTAGGGTTAAGGTTAGGGTTAGGGTTAGGGTTAGGGTTAATTGAGTTAATGAGCTTAATTGGGGTCAATGATGGTTAAAGGGGATTAATGATGGTTAATGAAGGTTAATGGTGGTTAATGGGGATTAATTGAGGTTACTGGAGGTTAATGGGGGTTAATGGAGGTTAATGGGGGTTAATGGGTTTTAATGGGGTTAATGGGGGTTTAGTGGTGGTTAATGGTGATAATGGGGCTTAATGATGGTCAATGGTAGTTTATGGGTTAGGGTTAGGGGTTAATGGGGGTTAACCTCTATTAACCCCCATTAACCTCCATTAACCTCCATCAGGGGTTAATGGTTTTTAATAATGGTCTATGGTGGTTAATGTCAGTTAATGATGGTTAATGCAGTTAATGGGGGCAATGGTTAGGGTTGTGTTAGGGTTAGGGTTAGGGTTAGTGTTAGGGTTAGTGTTAGGGTTAGGGTTAGGGTTGTGTTAGGGTTAGGGTTGGGGTTAGGGTTAGGGTAAGGGTTAGGGTTATGGTTAGGGTTAGGGTTAGCGGTTAGGGTTAGGGTTAGGGTTAAGTTTAGGTTTAGGGTTAGGGTTAGGGTTAGGGTTAGGGTTAATTGGGTAAATGAGCTTAATTGGGGTCAATGATGGTTAAAGGGGATTAATGATGGTTAATGAAGGTTAATGGTGGTTAATTGGAATTAATTGAGGTTACTGGAGGTTAATGGGGGTTAATGGTGGTTAATGGGTGTTAATGGGTTTTAATGGGGTTAATGGGGGTTTAGTGGTGGTTAATGGTGATAATGGGGTAAATGATGGTCAATAGTAGTTTATGGGTTATGGTTAGGGGTTAGGGTTAGGGTTAGTGTTAGGGTTGGGTTAGGGTTAGGCTTGTGTTAGGGTTAGGGTTAGGGTTAGGGTTAGGGTTAGGGTTAGGGTTAGGGTTAGGGTTAGGGTTAGGGTTAGGGTTAGGGTTAGGGTTAGGGTTAGGGTTAGGGTTAGGGTTAGCGTTAGGGTTTGGGTTAGGCTTAGGGTTTGGGTTAGGGTTAGGGTTTGGGTTAGGGTTAGGGTTAGGGTTAGGGTTAGGGTTAGCGGTTAGGGTTAGGGTAAGGGTTAGGGTTAGGGTTAGCGGTTAGGGTTAGGGTGAGGGTTAGGGTTAGGGTTAGCGTTAGGGTTAGGGTTAGGCTTAGGGTTAGGCTTAGGGGTGTGTTAGGGATAGGGTTAGGGTTGGGGTTTAGGGTTAGAGTTAGTGTTAGGGTTAGGGTTAGGGTTAGGGTTAGGGTTGGGGTTGGGATTTAGCGTTAGGGTTAGGGTTAGGGTTAGCGGTTAGGGTTAGTGTTAGGGTTAGGGTTAGGGTTTGGGTTAGGGTTAGGGTTTGGGTTAGGGTTAGGGTTAGGGTTAGGGTTAGGGTTAGGGTTAGGGTTAGGGTTAGCGGTTAGGGTTAGGGTAAGGGTTAGGGTTAGGGTTAGGGTTAGGGTTTGGGTTAGGGTTAGGGTTAGGGTTAGGGTTAGGGTTAGGGTTAATTGGGTAAATGAGCTTAATTGGGGTCAATGATGGTTAAAGGGGATTAATGATGGTTAATGAAGGTTAATGGTGGTTAATTGGAATTAGGGTTAGGGTTAGGGTTTGGGTTAGGGTTAGGGTTTGGGTTAGGGTTAGGGTTAGGGTTAGGGTTAGCGGTTAGGGTTAGGGTAAGGGTTAGGGTTAGGGTTTGGGTTAGGGTTAAGGTTAGGGTTAGGGTTAGGGTTAGGATTAGGGTTTGGGTTAGGGTTAGGGTTAGGGTTAGTGGTTAGGGTTAGGGTTAGGGTTAGGGTTGTGTTAGGGTTAGGGTTAGGGTTAGGGTTAGGGTTACGGTTAGGGTTAGGGTTAGGGTTAGGGTTAGGGTTAGGGTTAGGGTTAGGGTTAGGGTTAGGGTTAGGGTTAGGGTTAGGATTAGTGTTTGGGTTAGGGTTTGGGTTAGGGTTTGGGTTAGGGTTGTGTTAGGGTTAGGGTTAGGGTTAGGGTTAGGGTTAGGGTTAGGGTTAGGGTTAGGGTTAGGGTTAGGGTTAGGGTTAGGGTTAGGGTTGTGTTACGGTTAGGGTTGGGGTTTAGGGTTAGGGTTAGTGTTAGGGTTAGGGTTAGGGTTGTGTTAGGGTTAGGGTTAGGGTTGGGGTTTAGGGTTAGGGTTAGGGTTAGGGTTAGGGTTAGGGTTGTGTTAGGGTTAGGGTTAGGGTTAGGGTTAGGGTTAGGGTTAAGTTTAGGTTTAGGGTTAGGGTTAGGGTTAGGGTTAGGGTTAATTGGGTTAATGAGCTTAATTGGGGTCAATGATGGTTAAAGGGGATTAATGATGGTTAAAGAAGGTTAATGGTGGTTAATGGGGATTAATTGAGGTTAATTGAGGTTAATGGGGGTTAATGGAGATTTATGGGGGTTAATGGGGGTTAATGGGTTTTAATGGGGTTAATGGGGGTTTAGTGGTGGTTAATGGTGATAATGGGGGTTAATGATGGTCAATGGTAGTTTATGGGTTAGGGTTAGGTGTTAAGGTTAGGGTTAGGGTTAGGATTAGGGTTAGGATTAATTGGATTAATGAGCTTAATTGGGGTCAATGATGGTTAATGGGGATTAATGGTGGTTAATGATGGTTAATGGGGGTTAATGGTGGTTACTGGGGGTTAATGCAATTAATAGGGGTCATTGGTGGTTTAGGGGGTTAAGGGTGGTTATCGAAGGTTAATCGTCGTTAATAAGTTTTAATGGGCTTAATTGGTATCAATGATGGTTAAAGGGATTAATGGTGGTTAATGAATGTTAATGGTGGTTAATGGCGATTAATGGATGTTAATGGGGGTTAATGGGGATTAATGGCTGTTAATGGCGGTTAATGGGTTTTACTATTAATTCCATTAAACCCCATTAACCCTATAAACCACCATTGACCTCCATTAACCCCATTAAAACCCACTAACTGCCATAAATATCCCTTAACCACCATTAACCCCATTAACCTCCATTAATCCCCATTAACCAACATTAACCTTCATTAACCACCATTAACCCCCTAAACCACCACTGACCCCTAATAATTGCATTAAACCCATTAACCCCCATTAACCTCCATTAACCTCCATTAACCCCCATTAACCTCCATTAACCTCCATCAGGGGTTAATGGTTTTTAATAATGGTCTATGGTGGTTAATGTCAGTTAATGATGGTTAATGCAGTTAATGGGGGCAATGGTTAGGGTTGTGTTAGGGTTAGGGTTAGGGTTAGGGTTAGGGTTAGTGTTAGGGTTAGGGTTAGGGTTGTGTTAGGGTTAGGGTTAGGGTTAGGGTTAGGGTTAGGGTTACGGTTAGGGTTAGGGTTAGTGTTAGGATTAGGGTTAGGGTTGTGTTAGGGTTAGGGTTGGGGTTAGGGTTAGGGTTAGGGTTAGGGTTAGGGTTAGCAGTTAGGGTTAGGGTTAGGGTTAGGGTTAGGGTTAGGGTTAGGGTTAGGGTTATTGTTGTGTTAGGGTTAGGGTTAGGGTTAAGTTTAGGTTTAGGGTTAGGGTTAGGGTTAGGGTTAGGGTTAATTGGGTTAA
>NC_138207.1:61237407-61244907 GCF_964194415.1 Vipera berus
GGGTTAGGGTTAGGGTTAGGGTTAGGGTTAGGGTTAGGGTTAGCGGTTAGGGTTAGGGTAAGGGTTAGGGTTAGGGTTAGGGTTAGGGTTAGGGTTTGGGTTAGGGTTAGGGTTAGGGTTAGGGTTAGGGTTAATTGGGTAAATGAGCTTAATTGGGGTCAATGATGGTTAAAGGGGATTAATGATGGTTAATGAAGGTTAATGGTGGTTAATTGTAATTAGGGTTAGGGTTAGGGTTTGGGTTAGGGTTAGGGTTTGGGTTAGGGTTAGGGTTAGGGTTAGGGTTAGGGTTAGCGGTTAGGGTTAGGGTAAGGGTTAGGGTTAGGGTTAGGGTTTGGGTTAGGGTTAGGGTTAGGGTTAGGGTTAGGGTTAGGATTAGGGTTTGGGTTAGTGGTTAGGGTTAGGGTTAGTGGTTAGGGTTAGGGTTAGGGTTAGGGTTAGGGTTAGGGTTGTGTTAGGGTTAGGGTTAGGGTTAGGGTTAGGGTTAGGGTTACGGTTAGGGTTAGGGTTAGGGTTAGGGTTAGGGTTAGGGTTAGGGTTAGGGTTAGGATTAGTGTTTGGGTTTGGGTTTGGGTTAGGGTTTGGGTTAGGGTTGTGTTAGGGTTAGGGTTAGGGTTAGGGTTAGGGTTAGGGTTAGGGTTAGGGTTAGGGTTAGGGTTAAGTTTAGGTTTAGGGTTAGGGTTAGGGTTAGGGTTAGGGTTAATTGGGTTAATGAGCTTAATTGGGGTCAATGATGGTTAAAGGGGATTAATGATGGTTAAAGAAGGTTAATGGTGGTTAATGGGGATTAATTGAGGTTAATTGAGGTTAATGGGGGTTAATGGAGGTTTATGGGGGTTAATGGGGGTTAATGGGTTTTAATGGGGTTAATGGGGGTTTAGTGGTGGTTAATGGTGATAATGGGGGTTAATGATGGTCAATGGTAGTTTATGGGTTAGGGTTAGGTGTTAAGGTTAGGGTTAGGGTTAGGATTAGGGTTAGGATTAATTGGATTAATGAGCTTAATTGGGGTCAATGATGGTTAATGGGGATTAATGGTGGTTAATGATGGTTAATGGTGGTTAATGGGGGTTAATGGTGGTTACTGGGGGTTAATGCAATTAATAGGGGTCATTGGTGGTTTAGGGGGTTAAGGGTGGTTATCGAAGGTTAATCGTCGTTAATAAGTTTTAATGGGCTTAATTGGTATCAATGATGGTTAAAGGGATTAATGGTGGTTAATGAATGTTAATGGTGGTTAATGGGGATTAATGGCTGTTAATGGGGGTTAATGGGGATTAATGGCTGTTAATGGCGGTTAATGGGTTTTACTATTAATTCCATTAAACCCCATTAACCCTATAAACCACCATTGACCTCCATTAACCCCATTAAAACCCACTAACTGCCATAAATATCCCTTAACCACCATTAACCCCATTAACCCCCATTAACCCCATTAACCCTCATTAACCTCCGTTAACCTCCATTAATCCCCATTAACCAACATTAACCTTCATTAACCACCATTAACCCCCTAAACCACCACTGACCCCTATTAATTGCATTAACCCCCATTAACCCCCATTAACCTCCATTAACCTCCATTAACCCCCATTAACCTCCATTAACCTCCATCAGGGGTTAATGGTTTTTAATAATGGTCTATGGTGGTTAATGTCAGTTAATGATGGTTAATGCAGTTAATGGGGGCAATGGTTAGGGTTGTGTTAGGGTTAGGGTTAGGGTTAGGGTTAGGGTTAGTGTTAGGGTTAGGGCTAGGGTTGTGTTAGGGTTAGGGTTAGTGTTAGGGTTAGGGTTACGGTTAGGGTTAGGGTTAGTGTTAGGGTTAGTGTTAGGGTTGTGTTAGGGTTAGGGTTGGGGTTAGGGTTAGGGTTAGGGTTAGGGTTAGGGTTAGCGGTTAGGGTTAGGGTTAGGGTTAAGGTTAGGGTTTGGGTTAGGGTTAGGGTTAGGGTTAGGGTTAGGATTAGGGTTTGGGTTAGGGTTAGGGTTAGGGTTAGTGGTTAGGGTTACGGTTAGGGTTAGGGTTAGGGTTAGGGTTAGGGTTAGGGTTAGCGTTAGCGTTAGGGTTAGGGTTGTGTTAGGGATAGGGTTAGGGTTGGGGTTTAGGGTTAGGGTTAGTGTTAGGGTTAGGGTTAGGGTTAGGGTTGTGTTAGGGTTAGGGTTGGGGTTGGGGTTTAGCGTTAGGGTTAGGGTTAGGGTTAGGGTTAGCGGTTAGGGTTAGGGTTAGGGTTAGGGTTAGGGTTAGCGTTAGCGTTAGCGTTAGGGTTAGGGTTAGGGTTAGGGTTAGGGTTAGGGTTAGGGTTAGGGTTAGGGGTGTGTTAGGGATAGGGTTAGGGTTGGGGTTTAGGGTTAGGGTTAGTGTTAGGGTTAGGGTTGGGGTTGTGTTAGGGTTAGGGTTGGGGTTGGGATTTAGCGTTAGGGTTAGGGTTAGGGTTAGCGGTTAGGGTTAGTGTTAGGGTTAGGGTTAGGGTTTGGGTTAGGGTTAGGGTTAGGGTTTGGGTTAGGGTTAGGGTTAGGGTTAGGGTTAGGGTTAGGGTTAGGGTTAGGGTTAGGGTTAGCGGTTAGGGTTAGGGTAAGGGTTAGGGTTAGGGTTAGGGTTAGGGTTTGGGTTAGGGTTAGGGTTAGGGTTAGGGTTAGGGTTAATTGGGTAAATGAGCTTAATTGGGGTCAATGATGGTTAAAGGGGATTAATGATGGTTAATGAAGGTTAATGGTGGTTAATTGGAATTAGGGTTAGGGTTAGGGTTTGGGTTAGGGTTAGGGTTTGGGTTAGGGTTAGGGTTAGGGTTAGGGTTAGCGGTTAAGGTTAGGGTAAGGGTTAGGGTTAGGGTTAGGGTTTGGGTTAGGGTTAGGGTTAGGGTTAGGGTTAGGGTTAGGATTAGGGTTTGGGTTAGGGTTAGGGTTAGGGTTAGGGTTAGTGGTTAGGGTTAGGGTTAGGGTTAGGGTTAGGGTTAGGGTTGTGTTAGGGTTAGGGTTAGGGTTAGGGTTAGGGTTAGGGTTACGGTTAGGGTTAGGGTTAGGGTTAGGGTTAGGGTTAGGGTTAGGGTTAGGGTTAGGGTTAGGGTTAGGGTTAGGGTTAGGGTTAGTGTTTGGGTTAGGGTTTGGGTTAGGGTTTGGGTTAGGGTTGTGTTAGGGTTAGGGTTAGGGTTAGGGTTAGGGTTAGCATTAGGGTTAGGGTTAGGGTTGTGTTACGGTTAGGGTTGGGGTTTAGGGTTAGGGTTAGGGTTAGGGTTAGGGTTAGGGTTGTGTTAGGGTTAGGGTTAGGGTTGGGGTTTAGGGTTAGGGTTAGGGTTAGGGTTAGGGTTAGGGTTGTGTTAGGGTTAGGGTTAGGGTTAGGGTTAGGGTTAGGGTTAAGTTTAGGTTTAGGGTTAGGGTTAGGGTTAGGGTTAGGGTTAATTGGGTTAATGAGCTTAATTGGGGTCAATGATGGTTAAAGGGGATTAATGATGGTTAAAGAAGGTTAATGGTGGTTAATGGGGATTAATTGAGGTTAATTGAGGTTAATGGGGGTTAATGGAGGTTTATGGGGGTTAATGGGGGTTAATGGGTTTTAATGGGGTTAATGGGGGTTTAGTGGTGGTTAATGGTGATAATGGGGGTTAATGATGGTCAATGGTAGTTTATGGGTTAGGGTTAGGTGTTAAGGTTAGGGTTAGGGTTAGGATTAGGGTTAGGATTAATTGGATTAATGAGCTTAATTGGGGTCAATGATGGTTAATGGGGATTAATGGTGGTTAATGATGGTTAATGGTGGTTAATGGGGGTTAATGGTGGTTAATGGGGGTTAATGCAATTAATAGGGGTCATTGGTGGTTTAGGGGGTTAAGGGTGGTTATCGAAGTTTAATCGTCGTTAATAAGTTTTAATGGGCTTAATTGGTATCAATGATGGTTAAAGGGATTAATGGTGGTTAATGAATGTTAATGGTGGTTAATGGGGATTAATGGATGTTAATGGGGGTTAATGGGGATTAATGGCTGTTAATGGCGGTTAATGGGTTTTACTATTAATTCCATTAAACCCCATTAACCCTATAAACCACCATTGACCTCCATTAACCCCATTACAACCCACTAACTGCCATAAATACCCTTAACCACCATTAACCCCATTAACCCCCATTAACCCCCATTAACCCTCATTAACCTCCGTTAACCTCCATTAATCCCCATTAACCAACATTAACCTTCATTAACCACCATTAACCCCCTAAACCACCACTGACCCCTATTAATTGCATTAACCCCCATTAACCCCCATTAACCTCCATTAACCTCCATTAACCCCCATTAACCTCCATTAACCTCCATCAGGGGTTAATGGTTTTTAATAATGGTCTATGGTGGTTAATGTCAGTTAATGATGGTTAATGCAGTTAATGGGGGCAATGGTTAGGGTTGTGTTAGGGTTAGGGTTAGGGTTAGTGTTAGGGTTAGTGTTAGGGTTAGGGTTAGGGTTGTGTTACGGTTAGGGTTAGGGTTGTGTTAGGGTTAGGGTTAGGGTTAGGGTTAGGGTTAGGGTTAGCGGTTAGGGTTAGGGTTAGGGTTAGGGTTAAGGTTAGGGTTTGGGTTAGGGTTAGGGTTAGGGTTAGGGTTAGGATTAGGGTTTGGGTTAGGGTTAGGGTTAGGGTTAGTGGTTAGGGTTACGGTTAGGGTTAGGGTTAGGGTTAGGGTTAGGGTTAGGGTTAGGGTTAGGGTTAGCGTTAGCGTTAGCGTTAGGGTTAGGGTTGTGTTAGGGATAGGGTTAGGGTTGGGGTTTAGGGTTAGGGTTAGTGTTAGGGTTAGGGTTAGGGTTGTGTTAGGGTTAGGGTTGGGGTTGGGGTTTAGCGTTAGGGTTAGGGTTAGGGTTAGGGTTAGGGTTAGGGTTAGGGTTAGGGTTAGGGTTAGTGTTTGGGTTAGGGTTTGGGTTAGGGTTTGGGTTAGGGTTGTGTTAGGGTTAGGGTTAGGGTTAGGGTTAGGGTTAGGGTTAGCATTAGGGTTAGGGTTAGGGTTGTGTTACGGTTAGGGTTGGGGTTTAGGGTTAGGGTTAGGGTTAGGGTTAGGGTTGTGTTAGGGTTAGGGTTAGGGTTGGGGTTTAGGGTTAGGGTTAGGGTTAGGGTTAGGGTTAGGGTTGTGTTAGGGTTAGGGTTAGGGTTAGGGTTAGGGTTAGGGTTAAGTTTAGGTTTAGGGTTAGGGTTAGGGTTAGGGTTAGGGTTAATTGGGTTAATGAGCTTAATTGGGGTCAATGATGGTTAAAGGGGATTAATGATGGTTAAAGAAGGTTAATGGTGGTTAATGGGGATTAATTGAGGTTAATTGAGGTTAATGGGGGTTAATGGAGGTTTATGGGGGTTAATGGGGGTTAATGGGTTTTAATGGGGTTAATGGGGGTTTAGTGGTGGTTAATGGTGATAATGGGGGTTAATGATGGTCAATGGTAGTTTATGGGTTAGGGTTAGGTGTTAAGGTTAGGGTTAGGGTTAGGATTAGGGTTAGGATTAATTGGATTAATGAGCTTAATTGGGGTCAATGATGGTTAATGGGGATTAATGGTGGTTAATGATGGTTAATGGTGGTTAATGGGGGTTAATGGTGGTTAATGGGGGTTAATGCAATTAATAGGGGTCATTGGTGGTTTAGGGGGTTAAGGGTGGTTATCGAAGGTTAATCGTCGTTAATAAGTTTTAATGGGCTTAATTGGTATCAATGATGGTTAAAGGGATTAATGGTGGTTAATGAATGTTAATGGTGGTTAATGAATGTTAATGGTGGTTAATGGGGATTAATGGCTGTTAATGGGGGTTAATGGGGATTAATGGCTGTTAATGGCGGTTAATGGGTTTTACTATTAATTCCATTAAACCCCATTAACCCTATAAACCACCATTGACCTCCATTAACCCCATTAAAACCCACTAACTGCCATAAATATCCCTTAACCACCATTAACCCCATTAACCCCCATTAACCCCATTAACCCTCATTAACCTCCGTTAACCTCCATTAATCCCCATTAACCAACATTAACCTTCATTAACCACCATTAACCCCCTAAACCACCACTGACCCCTATTAATTGCATTAACCCCCATTAACCCCCATTAACCTCCATTAACCTCCATTAACCCCCATTAACCTCCATTAACCTCCATCAGGGGTTAATGGTTTTTAATAATGGTCTATGGTGGTTAATGTCAGTTAATGATGGTTAATGCAGTTAATGGGGGCAATGGTTAGGGTTGTGTTAGGGTTAGGGTTAGGGTTAGGGTTAGGGTTAGTGTTAGGGTTAGGGCTAGGGTTGTGTTAGGGTTAGGGTTAGTGTTAGGGTTAGGGTTACGGTTAGGGTTAGGGTTAGTGTTAGGGTTAGTGTTAGGGTTGTGTTAGGGTTAGGGTTGGGGTTAGGGTTAGGGTTAGGGTTAGGGTTAGGGTTAGCGGTTAGGGTTAGGGTTAGGGTTAAGGTTAGGGTTTGGGTTAGGGTTAGGGTTAGGGTTAGGGTTACGATTAGGGTTTGGGTTAGGGTTAGGGTTAGGGTTAGTGGTTAGGGTTACGGTTAGGGTTAGGGTTAGGGTTAGGGTTAGGGTTAGGGTTAGGGTTAGCGTTAGCGTTAGGGTTAGGGTTGTGTTAGGGATAGGGTTAGGGTTGGGGTTTAGGGTTAGGGTTAGTGTTAGGGTTAGGGTTAGGGTTGTGTTAGGGTTAGGGTTGGGGTTGGGGTTTAGCGTTAGGGTTAGGGTTAGGGTTAGGGTTAGCGGTTAGGGTTAGGGTTAGGGTTAGGGTTAGGGTTAGCGTTAGCGTTAGCGTTAGGGTTAGGGTTAGGGTTAGGGTTAGGGTTAGGGTTAGGGTTAGGGTTAGGGGTGTGTTAGGGATAGGGTTAGGGTTGGGGTTTAGGGTTAGGGTTAGTGTTAGGGTTAGGGTTGGGGTTGTGTTAGGGTTAGGGTTGGGGTTGGGATTTAGCGTTAGGGTTAGGGTTAGCGGTTAGGGTTAGTGTTAGGGTTAGGGTTAGGGTTTGGGTTAGGGTTAGGGTTAGGGTTTGGGTTAGGGTTAGGGTTAGGGTTAGGGTTAGGGTTAGGGTTAGGGTTAGGGTTAGGGTTAGCGGTTAGGGTTAGGGTAAGGGTTAGGGTTAGGGTTAGGGTTAGGGTTTGGGTTAGGGTTAGGGTTAGGGTTAGGGTTAGGGTTAACTGGGTAAATGAGCTTAATTGGGGTCAATGATGGTTAAAGGGGATTAATGATGGTTAATGAAGGTTAATGGTGGTTAATTGGAATTAGGGTTAGGGTTAGGGTTTGGGTTAGGGTTAGGGTTTGGGTTAGGGTTAGGGTTAGGGTTAGGGTTAGCGGTTAAGGTTAGGGTAAGGGTTAGGGTTAGGGTTAGGGTTTGGGTTAGGGTTAGGGTTAGGGTTAGGGTTAGGGTTAGGATTAGGGTTTGGGTTAGGGTTAGGGTTAGGGTTAGGGTTAGTGGTTAGGGTTAGGGTTAGGGTTAGGGTTAGGGTTAGGGTTAGGATTAATTGGATTAATGAGCTTAATT
>NC_138207.1:61267407-61272407 GCF_964194415.1 Vipera berus
GGTTAGGGTTAGGGTTAAGTTTAGGTTTAGGGTTAGGGTTAGGGTTAGGGTTAGGGTTAATTGGGTTAATGAGCTTAATTGGGGTCAATGATGGTTAAAGGGGATTAATGATGGTTAAAGAAGGTTAATGGTGGTTAATGGGGATTAATTGAGGTTAATTGAGGTTAATGGGGGTTAATGGAGGTTTATGGGGGTTAATGGGGGTTAATGGGTTTTAATGGGGTTAATGGGGGTTTAGTGGTGGTTAATGGTGATAATGGGGGTTAATGATGGTCAATGGTAGTTTATGGGTTAGGGTTAGGTGTTAAGGTTAGGGTTAGGGTTAGGATTAGGGTTAGGATTAATTGGATTAATGAGCTTAATTGGGGTCAATGATGGTTAATGGGGATTAATGGTGGTTAATGATGGTTAATGGTGGTTAATGGGGGTTAATGGTGGTTACTGGGGGTTAATGCAATTAATAGGGGTCATTGGTGGTTTAGGGGGTTAAGGGTGGTTATCGAAGGTTAATCGTCGTTAATAAGTTTTAATGGGCTTAATTGGTATCAATGATGGTTAAAGGGATTAATGGTGGTTAATGAATGTTAATGGTGGTTAATGGGGATTAATGGCTGTTAATGGGGGTTAATGGGGATTAATGGCTGTTAATGGCGGTTAATGGGTTTTACTATTAATTCCATTAAACCCCATTAACCCTATAAACCACCATTGACCTCCATTAACCCCATTAAAACCCACTAACTGCCATAAATATCCCTTAACCACCATTAACCCCATTAACCCCCATTAACCCCATTAACCCTCATTAACCTCCGTTAACCTCCATTAATCCCCATTAACCAACATTAACCTTCATTAACCACCATTAACCCCCTAAACCACCACTGACCCCTATTAATTGCATTAACCCCCATTAACCCCCATTAACCTCCATTAACCTCCATTAACCCCCATTAACCTCCATTAACCTCCATCAGGGGTTAATGGTTTTTAATAATGGTCTATGGTGGTTAATGTCAGTTAATGATGGTTAATGCAGTTAATGGGGGCAATGGTTAGGGTTGTGTTAGGGTTAGGGTTAGGGTTAGGGTTAGGGTTAGTGTTAGGGTTAGGGCTAGGGTTGTGTTAGGGTTAGGGTTAGTGTTAGGGTTAGGGTTACGGTTAGGGTTAGGGTTAGTGTTAGGGTTAGTGTTAGGGTTGTGTTAGGGTTAGGGTTGGGGTTAGGGTTAGGGTTAGGGTTAGGGTTAGGGTTAGCGGTTAGGGTTAGGGTTAGGGTTAAGGTTAGGGTTTGGGTTAGGGTTAGGGTTAGGGTTAGGGTTAGGATTAGGGTTTGGGTTAGGGTTAGGGTTAGGGTTAGTGGTTAGGGTTACGGTTAGGGTTAGGGTTAGGGTTAGGGTTAGGGTTAGGGTTAGCGTTAGCGTTAGGGTTAGGGTTGTGTTAGGGATAGGGTTAGGGTTGGGGTTTAGGGTTAGGGTTAGTGTTAGGGTTAGGGTTAGGGTTGTGTTAGGGTTAGGGTTGGGGTTGGGGTTTAGCGTTAGGGTTAGGGTTAGGGTTAGGGTTAGCGGTTAGGGTTAGGGTTAGGGTTAGGGTTAGGGTTAGGGTTAGCGTTAGCGTTAGCGTTAGGGTTAGGGTTAGGGTTAGGGTTAGGGTTAGGGTTAGGGTTAGGGGTGTGTTAGGGATAGGGTTAGGGTTGGGGTTTAGGGTTAGGGTTAGTGTTAGGGTTAGGGTTGGGGTTGTGTTAGGGTTAGGGTTGGGGTTGGGATTTAGCGTTAGGGTTAGGGTTAGGGTTAGCGGTTAGGGTTAGTGTTAGGGTTAGGGTTAGGGTTTGGGTTAGGGTTAGGGTTAGGGTTTGGGTTAGGGTTAGGGTTAGGGTTAGGGTTAGGGTTAGGGTTAGGGTTAGGGTTAGCGGTTAGGGTTAGGGTAAGGGTTAGGGTTAGGGTTAGGGTTAGGGTTTGGGTTAGGGTTAGGGTTAGGGTTAGGGTTAGGGTTAATTGGGTAAATGAGCTTAATTGGGGTCAATGATGGTTAAAGGGGATTAATGATGGTTAATGAAGGTTAATGGTGGTTAATTGGAATTAGGGTTAGGGTTAGGGTTTGGGTTAGGGTTAGGGTTTGGGTTAGGGTTAGGGTTAGGGTTAGGGTTAGCGGTTAAGGTTAGGGTAAGGGTTAGGGTTAGGGTTAGGGTTTGGGTTAGGGTTAGGGTTAGGGTTAGGGTTAGGGTTAGGATTAGGGTTTGGGTTAGGGTTAGGGTTAGGGTTAGGGTTAGTGGTTAGGGTTAGGGTTAGGGTTAGGGTTAGGGTTAGGGTTGTGTTAGGGTTAGGGTTAGGGTTAGGGTTAGGGTTAGGGTTAGGGTTACGGTTAGGGTTAGGGTTAGGGTTAGGGTTAGGGTTAGGGTTAGGGTTAGGGTTAGGGTTAGGGTTAGGGTTAGGGTTAGCGTTTGGGTTAGGGTTTGGGTTAGGGTTTGGGTTAGGGTTGTGTTAGGGTTAGGGTTAGGGTTAGGGTTAGGGTTAGGGTTAGCATTAGGGTTAGGGTTAGGGTTGTGTTACGGTTAGGGTTGGGGTTTAGGGTTAGGGTTAGGGTTAGGGTTAGGGTTAGGGTTGTGTTAGGGTTAGGGTTAGGGTTGGGGTTTAGGGTTAGGGTTAGGGTTAGGGTTAGGGTTAGGGTTGTGTTAGGGTTAGGGTTAGGGTTAGGGTTAGGGTTAGGGTTAGGGTTAAGTTTAGGTTTAGGGTTAGGGTTAGGGTTAGGGTTAGGGTTAATTGGGTTAATGAGCTTAATTGGGGTCAATGATGGTTAAAGGGGATTAATGATGGTTAAAGAAGGTTAATGGTGGTTAATGGGGATTAATTGAGGTTAATTGAGGTTAATGGGGGTTAATGGAGGTTTATGGGGGTTAATGGGGGTTAATGGGTTTTAATGGGGTTAATGGGGGTTTAGTGGTGGTTAATGGTGATAATGGGGGTTAATGATGGTCAATGGTAGTTTATGGGTTAGGGTTAGGTGTTAAGGTTAGGGTTAGGGTTAGGATTAGGGTTAGGATTAATTGGATTAATGAGCTTAATTGGGGTCAATGATGGTTAATGGGGATTAATGGTGGTTAATGATGGTTAATGGTGGTTAATGGGGGTTAATGGTGGTTAATGGGGGTTAATGCAATTAATAGGGGTCATTGGTGGTTTAGGGGGTTAAGGGTGGTTATCGAAGGTTAATCGTCGTTAATAAGTTTTAATGGGCTTAATTGGTATCAATGATGGTTAAAGGGATTAATGGTGGTTAATGAATGTTAATGGTGGTTAATGGGGATTAATGGATGTTAATGGGGGTTAATGGGGATTAATGGCTGTTAATGGCGGTTAATGGGTTTTACTATTAATTCCATTAAACCCCATTAACCCTATAAACCACCATTGACCTCCATTAACCCCATTACAACCCACTAACTGCCATAAATACCCTTAACCACCATTAACCCCATTAACCCCCATTAACCCCCATTAACCCTCATTAACCTCCGTTAACCTCCATTAATCCCCATTAACCAACATTAACCTTCATTAACCACCATTAACCCCCTAAACCACCACTGACCCCTATTAATTGCATTAACCCCCATTAACCCCCATTAACCTCCATTAACCTCCATTAACCCCCATTAACCTCCATTAACCTCCATCAGGGGTTAATGGTTTTTAATAATGGTCTATGGTGGTTAATGTCAGTTAATGATGGTTAATGCAGTTAATGGGGGCAATGGTTAGGGTTGTGTTAGGGTTAGGGTTAGGGTTAGTGTTAGGGTTAGTGTTAGGGTTAGGGTTAGGGTTGTGTTACGGTTAGGGTTAGGGTTGTGTTAGGGTTAGGGTTAGGGTTAGGGTTAGGGTTAGGGTTAGCGGTTAGGGTTAGGGTTAGGGTTAGGGTTAAGGTTAGGGTTTGGGTTAGGGTTAGGGTTAGGGTTAGGGTTAGGATTAGGGTTTGGGTTAGGGTTAGGGTTAGGGTTAGTGGTTAGGGTTACGGTTAGGGTTAGGGTTAGGGTTAGGGTTAGGGTTAGGGTTAGGGTTAGCGTTAGCGTTAGCGTTAGGGTTAGGGTTGTGTTAGGGATAGGGTTAGGGTTGGGGTTTAGGGTTAGGGTTAGTGTTAGGGTTAGGGTTAGGGTTGTGTTAGGGTTAGGGTTGGGGTTGGGGTTTAGCGTTAGGGTTAGGGTTAGGGTTAGGGTTAGGGTTAGGGTTAGGGTTAGGGTTAGGGTTAGTGTTTGGGTTAGGGTTTGGGTTAGGGTTTGGGTTAGGGTTGTGTTAGGGTTAGGGTTAGGGTTAGGGTTAGGGTTAGGGTTAGCATTAGGGTTAGGGTTAGGGTTGTGTTACGGTTAGGGTTGGGGTTTAGGGTTAGGGTTAGGGTTAGGGTTAGGGTTAGGGTTGTGTTAGGGTTAGGGTTAGGGTTGGGGTTTAGGGTTAGGGTTAGGGTTAGGGTTAGGGTTAGGGTTGTGTTAGGGTTAGGGTTAGGGTTAGGGTTAGGGTTAGGGTTAAGTTTAGGTTTAGGGTTAGGGTTAGGGTTAGGGTTAGGGTTAATTGGGTTAATGAGCTTAATTGGGGTCAATGATGGTTAAAGGGGATTAATGATGGTTAAAGAAGGTTAATGGTGGTTAATGGGGATTAATTGAGGTTAATTGAGGTTAATGGGGGTTAATGGAGGTTTATGGGGGTTAATGGGGGTTAATGGGTTTTAATGGGGTTAATGGGGGTTTAGTGGTGGTTAATGGTGATAATGGGGGTTAATGATGGTCAATGGTAGTTTATGGGTTAGGGTTAGGTGTTAAGGTTAGGGTTAGGGTTAGGATTAGGGTTAGGATTAATTGGATTAATGAGCTTAATTGGGGTCAATGATGGTTAATGGGGATTAATGGTGGTTAATGATGGTTAATGGTGGTTAATGGGGGTTAATGGTGGTTAATGGGGGTTAATGCAATTAATAGGGGTCATTGGTGGTTTAGGGGGTTAAGGGTGGTTATCGAA